>NW_027069063.1:0-192110 GCF_032884065.1 Artemia franciscana
AGTGAAGAGGAACGTCGATTATATCCAATTTGTAGTAGATTACTGAAAAACAAGCTCAACCCATATATACGTAAAATAACAAAGACAATCAAGAAATTTTGAATAATTAGCCCCATAAGAGTTTGAACCTCATAAGTGCCAGATTAGCATTCCAAAAGATTTTCTCAGTTTTTTTCAACCTTAATCGTTCCTTAACCTGTATTTGGTCCTAATCTAAGTAGTAATAATAGTAGTAATAGTAGTAATAGCAATTTATTATCCAAAAAATAACAGAGACAAAATCAATCGGTAGCACACCAAAAACGTCGCTTGCGAGGGTGTGCTTCTAACAAAAAAGAACAAAAAATAGAAGAGAAAAAAATAATAAAAACAAAGAACAAAAAAAAACACGTTAATCAATAATATGCAGAAGGGTGAAACCGTGTACTGAAAAAAAACTTACATAAATATCATACACAGTAAAACGATATAATATCATGATCCAAAAGCAAAAAAAAAACAAAACAATTATTGTCAATTTTAATTCCATCAATCTCAGTCTGTTCCGAAGGTATACTTACCAATCAACACCACACGCAGCTCAGATTTGAATTGACTAATGGGTAATTCCTGTGTACTTGGGACAAGCTTATTCCAAAGCTTAGCCCCCCTATAAATAGCTGAAAAAGCAGTTTTACTAGAAACCAGGCGAGGAGCCTCAATATCTCCACTTGTCCGAGTTCTGTGACTATGAACGTTGGACCTTTCATGAAATACTCCTGTAAAACAGTCTGGAACGCACCCATAATAATGGTTGTATATAAAAACCAGTGTATAAAAATCACACAATCCAGCTGCAGGCATTATATTAATTATACTGTACATTAACCTGACCGAATCCCGGTTCCCTATTCCACAAAATGACCAAATGGGATTATTCTGCAGTACACGGATTGGGCGAAGTATTGAGGGGAAAGTACCAAGCTATGCAGACGAACAATACAAAATATACGGATGTATCAGAGAAAAATATAATAATGGTAAAACATATGAAGGAAAAAAGTGTTTTAATTTACGGATAAATCCTAAATTCCGTGATAATATTTTATTTATAGATTTTACATGGTACTTACATGATAAATTTTGTCAGTATTAATCCAAGGTACTTAGCGGAACTTGACCGCTTAACAATTCCCTCCGGTGTAGGTATTTCCGTGATCGAAGAATAATGATTTGGAGACTGTGAAAAGATCACAAAATTTGACTTACTTATATTTAGGTCAAGCCGGTTTACCTTCAACCAAAGATATGTCATAGTCATTGCTGCATTAATGGTAGAACTAAATTGTTGTTCAGTTGAAACAACACACATCAATGTCGCATCATCAGCAAATAAGGGTGTAGTGATCCTGGATCCAGAAGGTGCAGGATCGACTAGATCCCTAATTCTAGAAGTAGTTGAAACAGCATTTGGCAGATCATTAATAGAAATCAAAAAAAGAGTAGGATCTAATACAAGGCCCTGGGGGACACCACATTTAACAAGACTTTTGCTTGAAGAAAATCCATTAATGTGAACGTACTACTCTCTATTTTGGAAGTAATCACAAAGCCAAAGAAATCCCTCTTAGTCTATAAAATTCACATTTTCGCAATAGTATTTGTGGTCAACAGTGTCAAATGCCTTAATCAAATCCAGAAACAAAACAGCTACTCTAAGCTTATTATCAAGGGCTTCATTAATTACCGAAGTTATATATGGTAATGTCATCTCTGTAGTTGAAACCAAATTGAATTGGATTTAACAGCTTATGCAGTCCCAAATGATCGTATATTCTAGTGTTTTTACACTTTTCTAGAACACGAGAAATAGCAGGTAAGACCGAAATAGGCCGCTAATTTCCAAGATCATTCTTATTACCGCCTTTAAAAATAGGATTTATCTTAGCAACTTTCAAGCAATCAGGAAACGTTCCCCGTTTCAAACACAAATTAATAGGGGAAGTAAGAACATCAGCAATATAAGGAAACGCTGTTTTTAACACAAGCAGATTAAGTGAATCACTACCAGCCGATGTACTTTTCATCCCAAAGGTAATTTTCTCTACTTCATCACGAGAGAAGGGCTTCATATACGTAGAAATGTCATTTGGAGTATTCACAAAAAACTCCAAAGGAGGATCATCATCAGAAGGTACAATACGGGACGATAAATTTACGCCAATGTTAGCAAAGTGTTGAGAAAGAGCATCATATACATCTTCTGGTTTATTCGTTGGCAAACCATTCTGCATTACTACTTCATCGGGAAAAATAGCGTTTGTTGTCGATATTACGCTTTTAATTATTTTCCATGTTTTTGCAGGGTTACCACAAGTTTCAGTGAATTTATTTTCTAAATATTTTTATATTTCTCAGTAATGTATTAAGGGCATTCCTATAATTTATATAAATTCTTGAACCAATCGGATCATTTCCTTTATTTAAGGAATTCTTATAAAGTTGATCTCTTTTATTAATACAACTTAACAAGCTAGGCGACAGTCATGGTTTCTTAGGATTCTTTTTCCTCGATGGTGAACGAACCATTATATAATTTTTGTCGTTATCAGAATCAACCTATCATAAAATCTTCGGAAATTAATAGTTATATCCGTAGGATCGACCAAATTATTCCAGTAGACCTCTGCCATTGCCTGCTTAAACTGGCTAAGCACGTGCATTGGACTCTTTGGAATTATTGGTGCTGGCTTTCGGGGAATACAAACCTCAAGTTTTGTTGAAATCCCAAAGGACCTGATACATCTGTAATAATAACTCTTCGACCTGAAATATTCAAATCTGAAAAATTATTGTCAATAAGCTTCGATGATGAGATGGTGACTTGTGTCCATATATTAATAGTAGGAAATAAACCATAGGACATACAAAACTGCAAACAATCTATAGAAACGCTCGTATCAAGCTTCTGAAGGTCAATTTTAAAACCCCCGAGCAATATAAATGGATGTGAACCAGTCGGTAATTTCTCAAGCTGCTCATCCAGAAGATCCATAAAGATTGGTATGGAGCCAGTTAGCGGCCTATATAATAAAATAGCAAATACATCTGTAGGTTTCAGCCTAAGCTGAAGAATAAATGATTCAAATAACATTTCCTGATATACTACTAGGTCATTTCTTATCAAATCCGAATAGTGCTTCGAATATATGCTCCATCTCCTCCATGTTGTCTAATCTGTCGATTCCTAGTGTAAAATTTGTATCCTGGAATTTGTAAGAGAGCTGAGTTGTTGTCATTTAGCCAGATGTCAGTAAGACCGATAACCTGAAAAACAGAAAGTTTACATATTTCATTTAAAAAATTAAACGAAGAATTTAGCCCTTGGCAATTAAGATGGAAGACTTTGAGGCCTCTCGCATTTCCATACTCAGATTGAATTCCATCTTTAGACAAATATTTGGAACTAATAGATTTATAATGCCCTGGTATTCCAGTGTCATAACTCCGATGCAGCTGTTCTGTAAATATACCTCCAAAATCTATATTCGAAGCTTCCAGATTATTAAGAGGGCTAATGCTCCGGGAATCACGATCATAATTATCCATTGTTATTAAATTAAAAAAAAAACCCATCGGTACATGGTTTCAATAATAATAAAGATAACAAACAGATACAAAAAACAAAACAAAAATAATCTATTTCAAAACACTAATAAGAAAAAAAACAGGCCATGAAAATATTACCTGTAACCCGTTCATCTATCAAGCTCAAGCTCCTAACGCAACGGCTCAGAACTTAGTAATTCACACAAACCACAACATCATAAGATCACTCAAAAACTAGCATAACAAAACTTCAATAAGACTTAATCAACCAAAATATACAAATTACGGTATCAACAGACCCTTTGCATTGTACCAAGGCACTTTAGCTATTGTGTTATTATTTTATTTTTTTTTTTTACACAAATAAAAGGGGGTAAACATTCCACTCCTTTTTCTACTTGACATTTACGGGTGCCCAGGAGTTCCTTGCGCACACGAGGCGTAACATCATCACCAATAGAAATATTCTTATACATGTTGAACTGTTTCCCTTTAGGTTTTTTCGCATTACCCAAAATAGAAAATCGAAGCTGTGTATTGTCCACTTAAAAAAAAAAAAAAAACTTTTTAGAAAACTGAACAACACTAAAAGACGGCAAATTTCCGCTATCCGATGACAATCCATGCACCAGTATATCCGAAATCAGAGACAGAGGCCCCAAAACAATAAGTTGCACATTTTATTGCGATTTTCATCGACAAACGATTGACTGACTACTGAATTCACTTCCTCGTTACACTTCTTAAATATCTCCGATTGTCCCTCCACAATATTCTTCAAAACCAGAAGTTCTGATTTCACTGTTGCAAGTTCATTCTCAAGCACATTATTTTTATTTTCTACCGATGTAACACGATTGGTCACTGCACTTAAATCAGTTTTTATCTCCAATACATTATGCTGGAGTGCCTCAATATTCGTATTTATGGACTGGACCATTTCCAGAATTTTAATAATATTCTCAGCATTTGACCTCTGACAATCAGCGAGAACGCTACCGTCAGAATTACTTGTCGACTTCATCGTGGGGTCTGATAATTCAGCTTCAATTCGGTTACGTTTACCTCTGCCTTTCTTTTCCATATAATAATATGAAAATAAAACTACTCGCCTACCTTTATATGAAATAATTTTTTACTCACGCTAGTTCAGAGCCTGCAATGTACATATGCCGTTAAAAGGACACGGCTAACACCCCCAAATATGATCTTTTTAAAATAGAAATCACTGTCCAAAAATTACAGGGCGCAGGAAACCCCTTCTCATCCAATTATCAGTTAAAGTTATTTCATGCTATCACGGTTATTCACAGAGTCACAAATATTACATTGCATTCGCTGCGTTAGGATAAATGCAGTCAAACAAGTTCATCATTAACTGCTGTGTGAGAACTCATTGAACTGAATATGTTTACATAACATATTCAAATAAAAAAACATTCTCCTTTTGCTAGAATCCCATATCAGTGCTAATTTGGATGTAAAATAGCGTACATATAGCAGACATCTTGCCGTGTGCTTTTTCTTTTGTGTTTTACCATATTGGATTTTTTTTTAAATATGATTTTTCCTCCCATTTTTGTGTTTGTTTTCTTGTTTAACATCTGTCTTTTTTTTCGTTGATTAAGGCTTTTAAATGTGAAGTCGAAGTCGGATTATTATTATTATTTTTTCTTGTATAAAAGGTGTTTATTTTTTGGTTAAATGTTAAAAGAATTTATTAGTTTTTGATATATTTTCGTTTCAGTTTTTTTTTTTTTTTTTTTTTTTTTTTTTTTTTTTTTTTTTTTTTTTTTTTTTTTTTGTGCATAGTCATCTTCATGAGCGAGAGGTTAAAAACTTGTGCACAACTACTGCACCTTTTATAGGTTTTCGATACACTTAAGGGAAGAAAAATCATTGTCTCCTAGAATTAAGTGTTTACACATTTAACAAAATCAATTAATTGTTTAGAATTAAATGTTTACAAAAATCAATTAAGTTATTATAAATAATAATCTTGGTTGCAGTGGTAGCTGAATCCTAGTAAAGAGCGAACCGCGGCCTATAAAATATAATGTCGCAGTTCCTGAAGTATTAGCGGTTTATTTACTAGTTTATAATTCTGCAAAATGACAAATAGCTTTACAGTACTAACCAGGTTCAATAAGGTTATATTACAAGTCTTAATCCGTCTGTTGTTTCGGAAGTTCCACTATCTATTGTTACTAGCCTTATCTCTGCGTTGAATTTATCAGTTTTATGGAAAGTAATCAACAGCAAAGAAACAAAACCAAAGCAAGGGGCTAGATACTAGTGCCGATGTATTTAACAGACAGAAGGCTGTTGCAATACTTCATGTTGCCTATACAACGGAAATCTTGTTCAAACTCTGACAAAACAAAGGTCATAATAAATAAATGGAAGGATCCTAAGAGGAGCAGAAATAAAAATGAATAACCAAGTCAAATCTGAAACAATTATGTATTAACATTATTAAGGTGAATATAATTGCTGGGGAAAAATCAGGAAAAGAAGTTCACATATCTCGAAATACAGTGGATTCTATGAAGGGTCAACTCGGATGTACTATTCACCGACATCAATTTCTAATTTGACCCGCATTTGCCATGACTATACATAAGTCGCAAGGTCAAACTTTTGAATTTGTTGGCGTCGCCCTTAGTTCTACTGTTTTTAATCATAGTATGTTACACTAGGTATTTTGTCGTGTTATAAGACAATGTAGCTCAAAATTTCTGCTACCTACTGAAAACAAACGGCGATCATATAATTAAGTGCGGAAGGAAGCTCTGACAACTGCCAACAAAAATTCTTATTGTTAGAGTTATATTTCTTTTTTTAATTAATTAAGCTATTAAAATATTCATATATATTGCATCATTAACATTTCAGGTCACAAGAGACAATGAGAATGCATGTAAAGAAGCCTGCCGCATGCTTGGGCCTGCCGCGTATTATCACAGGGTAGCTGTATTGAACCTGTGGTGACGTCATGATATCAAGAAAGGACTCTTGAACGGCAGACTCAAAATGTCTGCCGTTACAAGACAAACGATAATCTATATATAGAAGCCTGCCGTATCCTGAGTGCTGGGGTCTGGTACTGTACAATATACTTCATGCTTGCTATGTTCTAGCATACTGAAATCTAGAGGTGCTTTTCTGAAAATTCGCCTTTTGCATACGTCGCATTCCTATGGTTTTCCATCATTACGATTGCTCATTTAAGAGTCAAATTAGTCGTCTGCCGGAATTTCTGTCGCATCTTTCGCTTTCCTTATGGACACTGGCTGCTCAACTGCTGAGTCAAGTGTGACTTTTCAGAAAATGTTGTTTTGCATGGTTCATATTCATTTTTTTTGTCCATTGTGGATTCTCTTATGCGCAGTCAAACTTGACTTCTGAGAAAACTTCTCGCATCGTCTATATGCCAATGGTTTATAAACATGACTACTATATTTTGTTTAACATAGCCAAGGTTTGGTATAAACCTGCGATGACGTCATGGAACTGAAAAACCGTCATTGATGTTCTATGAATTTGTTAACATGGCGTCATTTTATGATGAAAAACGAGGATACCAATCCTGAGGTCAAAATAAACATATAAATTTTCCAAAAAAGATGTTTTTTCAAAAAAGTAATGAGCCAAATGAATTTAATATGTGTTGTACGCTAGGGTTTATGCCGATTAAGTAGATTCTAATTAGATGCAAGTGTCACTTTCACTTTAGTTTCTGGGGTATTTTATTATTTTATCATTTTCTGGGAATATCTTTTGGGTTTCGTTTGGGAATATGTCAATTTGGGTATATATAGATAAGGGGAGTGATTTCATGAGTACACTTGAATTTCGAGTTCAGTTGAGTAAACTGTGTTGAGTATATTTTGATATATTTATGTTTCTAGTTTAATTATGTAAAATAAAATATAGTAGTAGCCAAGCTCTAGCTTCCGTTCAGGCGTAGGATTGAGAACCAACCAAAGGTACTATATTACCAATAAGATTATAGTACATAATAATGGCGGGAGCGGCGGGCCTGAAAGGGGGAGAGAGTTTTACTAGTCCTAGTTAAAATGTATTTAGTTGCATATTATGCGACTTTAGATTAGAATGGGTAGCGGGTGATTAAAAGTGCTGCGAGGTTTGGGTTTCGACATATTTATTTCTTTTCTTTTATTTTTGTCAGCTTATGTCTTTGTAGAATGGAAGCTCAGACTATACTAAAATTGGTAGAGTCACTGGCGGTGTATGATGGGAAATCTGACCTTAGTGAATTCATTAAAAAGACCGAGATTATTTCAAAAATCATTGAATGGGAAATTCTGAAAGCTTACTTGGGCTTAAAACTATCAGGAGATGCATTTCAGTTCTGGACATCGGCTCCTTTTGAGACCCTAGAAGATTTCAAATCCGCATTTTTGTTAAGGTTTGCAATAACCACAAAATATCGTGAGTTAAAATACGGTAAATTTGAACTCAAACCCAACCAGTCGGTAGTTGAATATGCATCTTTAGTGAAACAGGCTTGGGAAGAGAAGTTTGGAAATAATGTCAACCCTTCCATTATCATTCACGATCTTGTTAATGGGTTGCCAGACACTTATGCTAAACTTCTTCTCGAAAAGAAGCCGACAACGTATGCTTCTGCTCTAGCTACTTTATCACATGCAGAGGACGTGCAAACAGCGCTAAGGCTTCGCAAAAGTGGTGGTGGTTTAGAAGCAGTTAATGCTGTGGGTTCCACCAATTACCGAGGTTGGGGCAATTTTAACCGGAGGGGAAATTTCCGGCTTGTGTACGAAGCCCGGCAACTGCCAAAAAGTGTCTTTTCATATGGGTCCAAACCCAGAAAAGATCCGCGCTGTCGAGAAACGGGATTTCCCTTCAAATTTAGCGGAACTTCGTTCTGCTCTCGGACTATTTTCTTGGTTCCGGAAATATATTCCTTGTTTTTCAGAATTAACTTCACCGCTTACTGAGTTGACTAAAAAGAACGTGCCTTTTTAATGGACAGAGTTACACGGTTCTGCTTTCAATTCATTGAAAGAAAAGCTGATTTCATCACTCATTTTAGGATTGCCTAGGATTGGAAAAGGTGACTATGTTTTAGCTTGCCACGCTTCAAATTCTGCCATTGCAGCTAAACTTTCTCAAGTTCAGGACGGACGAGAGGTTGTCATACATTATGGTTCGCGCATATTAAATAAGGCGGAACAAAATTATTCTGTTAAGGAAAAGGAATGTCTTTCTGTAGTTTATTTCACCAAACTATATCGCTAGTACCTTTATGGGGTTAGATTTAAGGTAGAGACTGACCACCAAAGTTTTAAGTCGCTGTTAGCTACAAAAGAGCCGGCGGGACGAACAGTTCGCTGGGTTCTTAGTCTCCAAGATTTCGAATTTGAAGTAGTTTATAGTCCTGGCTCCCAAAATAAGGTCCCTGACGCTTTGTCGCGCTTGCCAGTTGTAAACGCTGTGGTGGATTTTGACTCTTTTCCAATACTGCCTCAGGCTATTGACATGGAAGAAGTAAGAAAGGCGCAGAAGGTTGATAGATTTTGTTCTAGCATTGTCATGTATCTCGCTTCTAAGCACATTATGCCGTTAGATGTAGAAAAGCTTGTTATTAGAGAAATCCAGAACTTTGTTATAGAAAATGGTGTTTTGTGTCATGTGTCAACTGTTTCTGGTAAATGTAGAAAGGGAGAATACAGCATAGTTCCTGTCATTCCCAACAACCTCGTTCCTGAAATAATGGAGTATTTTCATGATTCTCCATACGCTGGTCATTTTTCGACAGCAAAAACTTTCTCAAGATTAAAAGACTGTATATTCTTTCTAAGTATGTATGCGATTTGTAAACGTTTTTGCGAATCGTGTCCCACTTGTATCTCCAGGAAGCCTATGAATGTGACACACAAGGCTCCACTCCAAGAATTACCACTTCCGTCAAATGTTTTAGAAATGATTTCAATAGATTTAGTAGGCCCATTGCCTAAAACAGTTAATGGTAATACTTACCATTCTCTCCATATTAGATTATTTTACGCGCCATATTCATCTTGTTAATATTGTAGATGCCAAAGTCCAGACAGTTTTACGTGCTTTAGTTGAAAATTACTGCCACATTTTTGGATTCCCTACTTCCATTTTGTCCGATAATGGTAGTCATTTCAAAAACCAAGAATTTCAAGATTTTTGCCATAAATTGGGAATAAATCACCTTTTTACGTCACCGGAACATGCTCAAAGCAATGGAGCCCTTGAAAGAAGACATCGGGAAGTTGCCTCAATCTTTTCGCAGTATGTCAATCAGCAACACCGAGGGGATTGGGATGCATGGACTTCTTATGTTTCGTTTGCTATGAACACGGGTAAACATAATATGACCCAAGAAAATAGTTTCTTTCTCGTGTTTCTGCGGGATGTCATTTTTCCTGCAGAAAAAGCTATAGAACAGCATACAACATATGAATAATCTGGTCAAATTAAATGCAAATAGAAATTACCACAAACATGGGTTGTGCTATCACTCCCTAAACCTTCTAAAGGCCAAAACGTCATTTATGCTTTATTAACAAAAAAGAATAATAATAATTGTTTATGAACCGATCGATTCAGTGTTTTTCTGTCAACCGTTTTTCTAACTCAGGGACAAACAAAAGAGGGCCATCAACGTAGTACTTACACAAAACAAACGTGTTTCGTAGATGCAAGGGAAGGCCCAGTAGAAACTTCAGGTAATTGCATAAGCCTGAACGAACACGAAGCTGATAAGTGTTTGTAATCCAATGTCATAACGGGGAAATGTAATGCGACTGCTGAGAATAACCGAGCTAAAACGACTAGAAGCAACAGAGATAATCATAGCCTTTAATACTCTGGAATTTTTCAAAATGCCGCTATATTGTTGTATCTCATATGTTTTGTCTTTAACAGTTTATTTTCTACCTTTCAGTTTCCATTGTTTATTGTTTGCAGCATATTAGTTCAAAATTACTAGACTTGACTGTAAATTTAGCTTAAAAATTTGATGTTAATTTCAGGTGACTTGTGAAGATCAAGATGATCAACTCAAGGATACAGAGGATACTTTACGAGTTAGTGCAGTGGATGGTAAAAAGGATGAATATATTTGGGTTGCTCCTGCTAAGGACCAACTTCCAAAGAGATCCTACATAGTTGACTCAATTTTGGCAATATTTTCTCCCATTGTATTCGGAATCATCTTATTATGTGTCACGAGTTTAGTTCTTACTATTTATCCACCTGGAGAGTAAGTGTTGCTTATTTGTATTTAAACCGTAATTGAGTTTTATGGATAATGCTATTGGGCAATAGGGGAATGGAGTAAGGTATATGTGGAATAGGGTAATTAATGATCTTCGGTGTATTCCAGGACTCAATTACCAATAGCGAGAAATGATTCTTTATTTTGTTTCAAGACAACGGATAACAAACAATCGTAGGCAATGTTTGGAACAGACTACGATGTTATCCCGTTTCATAAATTAAATAAACATAAGTTTTTTGCAAATGAAAATAATGAGCTACATTAAAACTTAAAACGAATAGAATTATTCCGTATATGAGAGGGACTGGACCTTCCTCAATCACCCCCTCTTTACGCTAAAGTTTTTTTTAATAATTTAAAAAAGCTTCTTATTCCAGAACGTCCTTGTATTTCAGGAGTAGTTCTTATAGAATTAGAACGAAAAGTCAAAATTTAGCGAAAAGAGCGAGGGATTGAGGAGTAGGCAGTCCCCTTCATATACAGAAGAATTTTGTTTGCTTTAGGTTTTAATGTTGCTCCTTACTTTGAGTTGAAACACTTGCTTTATATATTTAATTTCTGGTCGTTTTTCAAATAATGTTGGGAAATCCGCCTTCCCCCTCCGTGGAAAATCCCCATCCCATGTAAGATTTACCCGTGTAAAATTCTTCCCGTGTAAACTCCCCCCTTCCCCCCTGGATAATTCCATATCTCGCTGAGAATTCCCACCGGACAATGCTTCCTTAAAAATTCTGCTTATTTTTATTTGAACAAAGATTTGTTTTTATTTAATTTCTGATTGTTTTTCAAAGCACATCGGAAATCTCCCTCCTCTACATGGAAGATTCTTTCTTCAGTTTCTCCTGATTTTTCTCTTGGAAAATTCTTCCATGGAGAATTTATCCTGCGGAATTCCCCCTCTCTCATGGGAATTATTCTCCCAGACAATCCGAGCCCCATAGAATATTCTTCCCCGGAAAATTCCCAAGTAACATCTCTACATGTAAAATTGAGTCGCCAAAGAGATAGGAAGAAAAAAAAAATCTTATTGGAACCCTAGCAGATTCTTTCCTTTTAAAATTTTCTCTTGAAAATTTTCACTCCGCAAACTCCCCACTCCGTGGAAAATTCTCTTCGTGGAAACAGGGACCCCTGAAAAATTCAAATAAATAAACACGCTTCCGTGATCTTTCTTCTGCCAAAAATACAAAATCCCAAATTTTTGCCGATAGGAGCTCCAAACCGCTGCAGCAGGATTCTCTGATATGCTGACTCTGACAATGTGATTCTCATTAAAATTTTCTTCACTTTTTGAGGGTGTTCCATTCCGCTTTTTCAAAAATCAGGTACATTGTTTCAGGTTCTTGGTCCTTGATGTGATCATTAAGCTTATTGAATTTTATAAATGAGGAATCAACAAAAAAAGTCATTTTTTTATGTATGTATTGTTATCAAAAATCCGGTTTTTGGAAGTTTGGTTACTATTGGGTCGAGCCGCTCCTTTCTTACTGCTCGTTACCATAAACTGTTTGATTTTAAACATTCTAGGTGCTAAATCTGTTGTTAATTGCTACAAGGCTGAAGATAGTAATTTAGTTCTGGAACGTGCCAATCGATCTAGTCAAAAGAACAATAATAAACAAAATTCAAAAAGCAAATATATTTAGCATGAATTTTTTCAGTTCGGTGCTTTAAAGAGTATTGGTAGTTCCCTAACTAATGAATTTTCGTCACTTTGGTATACATCGTTATTATGGATGACACAACTAAGTTAAAAGTCATAAGTTAAAACATATGAGCACAGCTATATTTAAAAAGATGGACTTCATCTAATTGGATTCCAGTTGGCCGAGTTTATTTTTCTTCAGGTCGCACTGATATTAATCTTACGGTGTGTAGTTCCCCAAAACATAAGGTTTTCTAACAGACTTCTTTTTTTGTTTTTATTTAAGACTCAAAAAGAATTTAGGGCTCAAAAATCTATGTTCTTTTGATGGAAGTAAATAAACTCAAGACACTGACTATCTGGAGCTTAGGGTTCTTCTATTATTTTGATTTCCTCGACCTAGTATGTCTTGGTAAGGCTTTCAAAATCTGAGTCAGTGGAAATTTCAAATTACACAAACATTGTGCAAACAAGAGCCAATTTTCAATTGATTTAGCTGAGAGTCGTTTGCGCTATTCCCAGATTTCTGTTATGAAGCTGTTAATTTTGGAAAACTTTGCGAAAAAGAAGTTTTTCAAATAAAAGTAAAAGTCATACTAAACCCAAAATCAGCAGATGCATATAATATTAAAATTCAAACTCAAAATGACCATAAATTACTATTAAAGAATAAATGAAACACAAAACGGACAGAAATAAAAAAAAAACAATCTTGGCAAAAAAAACATACAACAGGTACTAATATAGATGAATATTAAATCTTAAAACAAGTAAAGCTGAAATTAAATATGCAAATAAAGCTTAAAACGAACAAAAATATTTTGCTATTGACATATAAATGAAACCCAAAACGGGCAGAAATTAAATAAATAATCATTCTAAACAAACATGCAATAGGTAATAGTGTAAATGAATAGATAAATCTTAAAACGCGTGAGAAACTTAAACTGAATATGTAAATCAAGCCTGAACCGAACAAGTATCACCACAAACAAGAGTTTGGGCATTGCCTCCTTCTCTCACTGTAAAAGTCTAAGACCTACTGCGTCATTGGCGCTTATTTGAAAACTATATACGTCTTGAACAGTCTTGGAAAGTACAAATAAATTCAAACTCGAATATTTGGTATATAACGATATTAATTATTGAAAAACGACCAGTTCAAGATGTTTTTTTCCCTATAATTTTTATTTTCTTCTTCAAAGCTGTAATTAGTGGAAAAGAAAATATTTGCATTGCCAATGACGCAGTATCCTTTAGACTTATACAGTTACAGAAGGGGACAGTTTCTACACTCTTGTTTGTAGTGAAACTATATTTGATGTGAACAGTCCTGGAAGAACTAATAATATGAAACTGAATATTTTATATAAATGATATAAATATATTTGTTCGTTTCAAGCTTGATTTGCATATTCAATTTAAGTCTTTGGCATTTTAAGATTTATCTATTCATTGACACTATTACCTATTGTATCTTTGTTGGCTATAATTGTTTATTTAATTTCTGTTCGTTTTGGGTTTTGTTTATGCTTCAATCGCAAAATATTTTTGTCCGTTTTAAGCTTTATTTGCATATTCAATTTAAGCTTTACTCATTTTAAGAATATTAGTACCTGTTCTATGTTTTTTGCTTAGATTCTTTATTTAATTTCTGTTTGTTTTGGGTTTCATTTATTTTTTAACAGTAATTTCTGGTCGTTTTGAATTTGAATTTTAATATTTATTTGTATCTGCTAGTCTTAAGTTTAATATGGCCTTTACTTTTCTTCGAAAAACTTCTTTTTCGGAAAGTTTTCAAAATTAATTTTAGTTCGTTTTTGATCGTAAAAAAGTTTCCAGTTTAAAAAAAATTCCCTATTTCAAAATCAAAGTTTTTTTTTCAAAATCAAACCTTCATCAAAGTAGCAATATCAAAGTAACAAAGTATCAAAGTAAAGAAACCATCAAATTAAACAAACGTATCACAGTAAACAAAGTATCAAAGCAACAATAAGGAACTATCATAATATACAGTCTTGCACCGTAAATGAAAGTTGCCACGTAAATCACTAAATCCGAATATCAAAGTAACAAAGTAACAAGCGAGTTACTATTTGTTTTTGACTCTTAAAAAGTGAAGTAGAACTCTCAATTTCTTATGAAATGAGTCCCTTCTGAGGTTTATACGAGTACCCCTTCTATAATAACTATAAATGTCCCCAAGGCATAACTTATAACGCCTGCATTGGGCTCTGGGGGTTGTGTCGATCTTAGAGTTTTTTTTTATCTGATCTTTTAACTATATTTGACAAAATGGCTATCTCCAAATTTTTATCGGATGGGTTTAGGGAAAGAGAGTGTGGGGGAGAGGGGGATAGTTGCCCTCTAATCCATTTTGACTCTTAAAGAAGCCTCCCGGCCCAGGGCATAAGTTACAACCCTTTCCCTGGGTTTCGGGGTAGGATATGTTGACCTCGAAGTTCTTTCATTTGATCCTTGAAATATTTCAAACAAAATTCTAGTCGGTTTCATTTAGGGAAAAGAGGGTGGGGTTAGTGGATAAATTCGCTCCCATCACTTTTGATAAATCTTAAAAAGGTAAATAGAAAACTAAACGGCAATGAAAGGTAAATAGAAAGTAAAAAAGTGTAGAAATTCCTATTTATAATCGAATGAGCCCATCCAAAGTTTATACTACCATCGTTCCATAAAACCTTATATCCCCC
Source organism: Artemia franciscana (assembly GCF_032884065.1). Classification (NCBI taxonomy): domain Eukaryota; kingdom Metazoa; phylum Arthropoda; class Branchiopoda; order Anostraca; family Artemiidae; genus Artemia; species Artemia franciscana. Next base: position 15,242 of record NW_027069063.1, read on the forward strand.
GGGGCATAATTTACAACACTTTCCCTCAGGTTCTGGTGCACTTTGTTATCCCTGGAGTCTTATATATGATCTTTGGTCTAGTTTGAACAAAATGGCATATGAAAAATTTGATCGGACGCATTTGGGGAAAAAGGGTTGGCATGGGAGGGGGGGGGCTATTTGTCATCGGATCAGTTTTGACTCTTACAAAAGGAAATAGAAATTTCAATTTCTAATCATTTGAGTCCCCTCCAAGGCTTATGTGACCACTTGTTTTCATAAAAACTTTATTCGCCTCCAGGGCATAATTTACAACACTTCTCTAGGCCGTGGGAGGGGGTGGGATATGTTGAATCCGAATTTTTTGTTATCTGATCGTTGGACTACTTCAAACAAACTGGCAATCTCAAAATTTTGATCGGATACATTGGAAGAAAATGAGTTTTTGTGTGTGTATGTGAGGGGAGGGGCGTAGATGCGCTCTGATCCTTTTTGACTCTTAAAAAGGTAACTAAAACCTTCAATTTGCAATTAAATGAAACACCTTTTAAGTTTATACGACCTCCCCTTACATAAAAAACCTTATGTGCCTCTGGGGCATAACTTAAACACTTGCCCCCGGGCTCTGGGGGGCTTATGTCGACCCCGGAGTTTTTATTATCTAATGTTTGAACTATTTTTAACAAAATGGCTATGTCACAATTTTATAGGATGGATTTGAGGGAAAGGGTGTGTGTGTGTGGGGGGGGCTATTTGCCCTTCAATCTCTTTTTTACTCTTTAAAAGTGAACTAGAAATTTCAATTTCAAATCAAATGAGCCCTCTCTGAAGTTTATACGAGTATCCCTTGTATAAAACCATATATGCCCCCAATGCATAACTTACAACGCTTGCCCCTGGGTCCTGGGGGGTTGTGTCAAACTCGGGCATAACTTACAATGCTTGCCTCCAGGCTCGGGGGGGGGAGGGTTGTGTCAACCCTGTAGTTTTTGTTACATAGTCTTTGAACTATTGTTAACAAAATGGTTATCTCAAAATTTTCATTGCATATATTTGGGGGGGATAGAGTTTGGGGGGCTAGTTGTCGTCCGATCATTTTTTACTTTTAAAAATGGCACTAGAACTGTCGATTTCCATATGAAGTGCCTCTGGGATAAAATTATAGTAGTAAAACCTAGGAGCCGAATGGCCTTTACTATAGGCAACCCTTTAGTATTGCCTCTGATTCACAGATGTATTTTCAGAACTTTGGAAAACAAATTGAGAATTTCTATAATCAAGTAACATGGTCATTTCATTTTTGCATCTGGAGCATGGAAATAAATTTCTACGTGAAATATCACAAGGCCATCCTTGAGCTACACACTTGAAAACTCCATAAAAATGAGTATTTTGCTGTTTTATTGTGACTGGCAGTTCACCTGTGGCGTTTTTTTTTTTTTTTTTTTTTTTTTTAGCAAAGCCGATGCTATTTCTATTTCTGGAAATGAGAATTTCCCGTAACCTACGTTTGCCTAAATGTTTGATAGGCGATTTTTTTTTACTTTTCAACCAATTTTTTGAAAAATACAAGAGGGAAATTTTTCCCTCTGAAAATTTGTTTCTGGGACTCCCATCCTCTCTTACCCACTTCCTAAGCCCAGAAAACCTTTGCGCTGATGCTTCCTTCTGTTTTTATGGCACTTGGTATTAACCAAGTAACATATAGCAATCGCAAATTTTGTCGGTCTGTCTGTCGGTCTGTTGGTCTGTCGATCTGTCTGTCGGTCCCGGTTCTGCTACTTTAAACACTTCCAGGTAAGCTAGGACGATGAAATTTGGCAGGCGTATCAGGGACCAGACCCAGATTAAATTAGAAATAGTTGTTTTCCCGATATGGCCATCTAGGGGAAGGAGTGGGGGGCCTGTTAATTCGGAAAAAAAAGAAAAAATGAAGTATTTTTAACTTACGAACGGTCGATCAGATCTTAATGAAATTTAATGTTTGGAAGGATATCGTGTCTCAGAGCTGTTATTTTAAATCCCGACCTGATCTGGTGACATTGGGGGGGGGGGGGAGTTGGCAGGGGGAAACCTAAAATCTTGGAAAACACTTAGAGTAGAGGGATCGGGATGAAACTTGGTGGGAAAAATAAGCACAAGTCTTAGATACATGATTGATATAACTGGAACGGATCCGCTCTCTTTGGAGTATTCGGGGGGGGGGGCGGCGGTTAATTCTGAAAAATTAGAAAAAAATGAGGTATTTTTAACTTACGAAAGGGTGATCGGATCTTAATGAAATTTGATATTTAGAAGGATATCGCGTCTCAAAGCTCTTATTTTAAATCCCGACCGGATCTGTTGACATTGGGGGGGGGGACCGGAAATCTTAGAAAATACTTAAAGTGGAGAGATCAGGATGAAACTGGATGGGAAGAATAAAAACCTGTCTAAGATACGTGACTGTCATAACCGGACCGGATATGCTCTCTTTGGTGGAGTTGGCAGGGGGGGGGGGGGGGTAATTTGGAAAAATGAGGTATTTGTAACTTACGAAAGGGTGACCAGATCTTAATGAAATTTGATATTTAGAAGGATCTTGTGCTTTAAAGCTCTAATTTTAAATTCCGACCAGATTCTTTGACATTGGGGGAGTTGGAGGGGGAAACCGGAATTCTTGGAAAACGTGAAAATTGGGGTATTTTTATCTTACGAATAGGTGATCGGATCTTAATGAAATTTGATATTTAGAAGCAATTCATGTCTCAGAGCTCTTGTTTCAAATCCCGACCATCTTTTGCCATTGGGGGGAGTTGGAGGGGGAAATCTTGGAAAACACTTGGAGTAGTGGAATCGAGATGAAGCTTGGTGGATAGAATAAGCAAATGTCCTTGATACGTGATTGACGTAACCGTACCGTTTTTGCTCTCTTTGGGGTAGTTGGGGGGGGGGGGTTAGTGATTTGGCGAGTTTGGTGCTTCTTGACGTGCTAGGATGATGAAAATTGGTAGGCGTGTCAGGGAGCTGCACAAATTGACTTGATAAAGTCGTTTCCCAGATTCGACCATCTGGGGGGCAAAAGGGAGAGGAAAAATTAGAAAAAATTAGGTATTTATAACATACGAGTGGGTGATCCGATTTTAATGAATTTTTATGGCACTTGGTATTAACCAAGTGAAATATAGCAATCGCGACTTTTGTCGGTCTGTCTGTCGGTCTGTCTGTCGGTCCCGGTTTTGCTACTTTAGGCACTTCCAGGTAAGCTAGGACGATGAAATTTGGTGGGCGTCTCAGTGACTGGACCAGATTAAATTATGAATAGTCGTTTTCTCGATTTGACCATCTGGGGAGGGGAGCGGGGGGCCCGTTAATTCGGAAAAAGTGGAAAAATTGAAGTATTTTTAACTTAAGACTGGTTGATCAGATCTCAATGAAATTTGATGTTTGGAAAGATATCGTGTCTAAGAGTGTTATTTTAAATCCCGCCCGGATCTGGTGACACTGAGGGGGGAGTTGGCAGGGGGAAACCTAAAATCTTGGAAAACACCTAGAGTGGAGGGATCGGGATGAAACTTGGTGGGAAAAATAAGCACAAGTCTTAGATACATGATTGACATAACCGGAACGGATCCGCTCTCTTCGGAGTATTGGGGGAGGGGGTTAATTCTGAATAATTGGAAAAAAATGAGGTATTTTTAAATTACGAAAGGGTGATTGGATCTTAATGAAATTTGATATTTAGAAGGATATCGCGTCTCAAAGCTCTTATTTTAAATCTCGACCAAATCTGGTTACATTGGGGGGAGTTTGAGGTGGAGGAACCTAAAATCATAGAAAACTCTTAGATTGGAGGGATCGGGATGAAACTTGGTGGGAAAAATAAGCAGAAGTCTTAGATACGTGATTTACATAATTTGAACGGATCCGCTCTATTGGGGGGGGGGTTAATTCTTAAAAATAGAAAAATTGACTTAATTTTCAACTTACGAAGGAGTGATCGGACCTTCATGAAACATCATATTTAGAAGGACCTCGTAACTCAGATCTCTTATTTTAAATATCAAACGGATCCAGCGTCGTTTGGGGGGAGTAGTTGGGGGAGGACCGGAAATCTTAGAAAATACTTAAAGCGGAGAGATCAGGATGAAACTGGATGGGAAGAATAAAAACCTGTCTAAGATACGTGACTGACATAACCGGACCGGATCTGCTCTCTTTGGTGGAGTTGGCGTGGGGGGGAGTAATTTGGAAAAATGAGTTATTTGTAACTTACGAAAGGGTCACGTGCTTTGGGATAGTTGGCGGGGGGGGGGGGGGTAATCCTGAAAAATTAGAAAAAATAAGGTATTTTTAACTTACGAACGGGTGATCGGATCTCAATGAAATTTCATATTTAGAAGGATATCGTGTCTCAAAGCTCTTATTTTAAATCCCGACCGGATCTGTTGATATTGGGGCGAGCTTGGGGTGGGGGAACCTAAAATCATGGAAAACGCTTAGATTGGAGGATCGGGATGAAACTTGGTGGGAAAAATAAGCAGAAGTCTTAGATACGTGATTTACATAATTGGAACGGATCCGCTATTGTGGGGGGGGGGGGGTAATTCTGAAAAATTAGAAAAAATGACTTATTTTTAATTTACGAAGGAGTGATCGGATCTTCATGAAACTTCATATTTAGAAGGACCTCGTAACTCAGATCTCTCATTTTAAATCTCAACCGGATCCAGCGTCATGGGGGGGTAGTTAGGGGGGGGGGGACCGGAAATCTTAGAAAATACTAAAAGCAGAGAGATCAGGATGAAACTGGATGGGAAGAATAACCTATATAAGATACGTGACTGACATAACCGGACCGGATCTTCTCTCTTTGGTGGAGTTGGGGGGGGGGTAATTTTGAAAATTGAGGTATTTGTAACTTAGGAAAGGGTGACCAGATCTTATTGAAATTTGATATTTAGAAGGATCTTGTGCTTTAAAGCTCTAATTTTAAATTCCGACCAGATCCTGTGACATTGGGGGGAGTTGGAGGGGGAAATTAGAATTCTTGAAAAACGTGAAAATGAGTATTTTTATCTTACGAATAGGTGATCGGATCTTAATGAAATTCGATATTTAGAAGGAATTCATGACTCAGAGCTCTTATTTCAAATCCCGACCAGATCTTTTGACATTGTGGGGAGTTGGAGGGGGAAATCTTGGAAAACACTTGGAGTGGAGGAATCGGGATGAAGCTTGGTGGATAGAATAAGCAAATGTTCTTGATACGTGATTGACGTAACAATACTGTATTCGCTCTCTTTGGGGGAGTTGGGGGCGGGGTTAAGTGATTTGGCGAGTTTGATGCTTTTGGACGTGCTAGGACGATGAAAATTGGTATGCGTGTCAGGGAGCTGCACAAATTGACTTGATAAAGTCGTTTTCCCAGATTCGACCATCTGTGGGGCTAAAGGGAGAGGACAAATTAGAAAAAATTAGGTATTTATAACTTACGAGTGGTTGATCGGATCTTAATGAATTTTGATATTTAGAAGGACATCGTGACTCCGAGCTCTTATTTTAAATCCTGAGCGTTATTAAACCTCTGATTTTCCTTTTAAATCATTCTGTTGATTCTTAGAATTACGTTAGAACTCATACAATATGAGCTCTTTGCTCTTAGCTCTTCTTGCCTCGTCACAAGTGCCATATGAGCTCTTAGCTCTTGTTATGGTTCTCTGAGCTGTGACAGAGAAAACTGATTCAGTGTAATAATCTTAAATTACTAATTGTATGATTTGTTTTACAGGGACATCAAAGAAGGGGAACTATTTGAGAGTTTCTTTGATGAATTTAGCTACCAAAGGTATCAAATAGTTCAATGTTTGTTAGTCTAATAGTACTAACATATTCTGAATTTTAGTTCTTTTATTTAGTTCGTTCCTCAATTACTAACATAAAGCATGATGTTTAATTATAAAACTTTTCATTCGTGTCTTTTTAGCAAGGAATAAAACCCCCGGCGAAACTTGGAAAACATACATTATTAAGTTTAAATTTTAATCTTGTGAAGAATATGCTTCAGATTGATGTGTTTCTTTGTGTATGTGGTTTGGAGTTATGAGATTGGGCTTTAGTACGTTTAAGTATGAAGCATCTTTTTGCGCTCTTAGCTTTAATTGTTTGTTTCGTGGTTGTAATTCTTATTATTGGTAATTTCTTTATCAGTGCATTGAGTTAAGCGCTATTAAAGTTCTTCGATGCTAAGGTCTGAAAAGACTTAGAAAATAGAGTTTATTGATTTGGCTTCAGGAATGCAAATGTGAGTACTGGCATTAAATTTCTGTGTTTTTTTTGGTCTTGCATGAATTTCGACGAAGTAATTAGATCTTCTTTGTGATCTTCTTTAAAATCGGTTTTCTTTGCACTGAGATAAAGCTAAAAAATCGAAGTCATCTTAGTGAAAAACTATGTTTCTCTTGCCACTAATTTAAATCGTTATAATTCACTAATCTATTTTGTTTTTAAAACTAAAATTTGAAAGATGTTAATTCTTATTGTTCTTTACATTACTGGTAGTTTGTGGGGGATAAACTTTTTTTTTTCCAGAACACTTTGCTGTTACTATAACCTGTCTCAAATTCTACATAAAAACGAAAGGTTTTGTGATTTTGTAAGATTTATTTTGTACTCGGGTGCAAAAGTAACGAATTTCGAATTTGCTATTTTGAATGGGTTAGACGTTTTTTGTGCTCCTTTTTGCTCAATAGCGATAAAAATATAGTATTGGATAGGAAGCTTGTTATTCTGACCTTAATCCTCCCCCCCCCCGCTCACAAGACTGAACGCCTAAATCCAGTAATGGATATGCTTATACTTGATGTAATGTGTGTATTTCTTCCAGCAAATATCTTCATGACTCTGAAGTGTTGCAAACCACCTCTGTCCGTAACAATAACAAGGATGCAGATAGTAACCATGAATTGTCATCTCCGCCTTCTCGTCATCTGTCATTGCCACTGAATGTTGAAGGTTCAATCAGTCGTAGATCCTCTCCTTTTTGCTTTCGTGAATCATCTAATGACGGGGAACAATCTCCCTATTCGACCCTTTCAAGGAGCGGTAATAGGGGGGCATCTATGACCCCTTATGGAACTCTGGCGAGGTAAATATGATGCGTAAATGAAAGTTTTTTTTTGCCGATTGTATCTAGCTTATGAAAATAAAATAAATTTAAGGCATGCGAGTGCTTTCAGGACCTATTTTTTGGCTATATGAAAAATATCAAACCTCTATCTGCTTTATCAAGCGTTTACGTTTACTTATTATTAGCCACAAAATGATAGTTGTGGCTTGTGTTGAATTTGTTTGCGACCCATTGTAAATGCAAATGACAATTGAGTGCAACATAAAAAAAAGACAGAAAATGATAAATTAAAGAAAAAAGCTAAATTCAGAACATACAGTCACTATAATAACACAATGCAGGAAACAGTTGATACAACGAAATTCGTAACATAATAAAGTATATAATAGCACAAAAAAAAATGATAAATTTACCGTTTTTAAATGGAATGTCCCAAAGGCAAATGCTAATCCCACTAGTGTATGATTGTATCGGCTTATTAACCTCCTATTGTGCGTAGGTAAAGTTTACGAGTATTACAAAAGTCTTTTGTTTTAGAACCTTAAGTCACATCGGTTGTCGGCTAACATTCAATATTATATTTGTAAAAAACGATCCATGCTAGACTTTCTCATTGTGCAGCATTAGGAATCGATTGAGTTCCTGTCCCTCTGCCGTTCGTCTCCTTTCTTTTGAGATAGCAAAAACTTTTGATCGCATACGGTATGTGTGCCTTCTGTAAAAAATGGGGTTCTACGGTGTTGATGACTGGGTATTTGAGGTACTCGCTGACTTTCTTTTGTCAACGTTTATCATGAACTGTTCTTGATGGTTTCAGTTCAAAAGAAAAACTGGTGCTATCAGGAGCACACTGAGGAAGTGTACTTGAGCTATCATTGTTCATGGTGTCTATAAGTGACCTAGGGGACAATCTTGCAGTAAACCTCACCACTTTGCTGATGATCCGACGACAATGCCACAGTAAAGTTGGAATATCACAGCGAACCATATAAAAAACATCAGGCCGGGTCAGAAAAAATTGAAACGTGGGAGTAGGTTTTGCTTTTTAACTTCAATGCATCAAGAGCAAAAGAGCTTCTTATTTCCAAGGCTTGAAATGTGAGACTCATCCTGAGACGAGTCTCAAAGGAGAAGTAATAAAAGATTAGATGTTTTACTTATTCTCGGAGTCCCCTTTTCTTAAGGTCTTACAGGAGCTGAACATCTTAGCAAAGTGAGATCCTCTTGCTCCAAGGAGCTAGGAGTTATCCTAAGATCAAGAAGTCTTCTTCCTGATGATCTCATCTAGCCTTTTTTCATGTTGTATATCAAACCAGCTATGGAATATGCAATGCCCTTTCTTTGCCGGTAATCAAAAAGCAATATAAGTCTTCCCCAATATGTTCAAAATTGAGCAGGTCGCGCAGCAGCTACTGGATGTCCTGATATCAAATCCTTGCAGTCGATCCAAGATCGTTTTGACGTTGCAAATAACGTCTCTCTTTTACAAGCAATACTCCTCATAGAGTTATTTGACGGATTGATTTACAATTTGCTATATTTTCTTCACTTAGTAAATCTAAGACACATATTTGTGAGAAATATAAAGTTTTCTAAAGTAGAAATAAATTTAATAAGAATGGAAAAAGAAGTGTTGGCTAGGAAAGTAGTGGAGGGAGGGAAGCATGCTTAGAAGCCTCTGTTCTTGTCATATTTTAATTTAGGGCTTTTTTAAGCTATACAATTTTTTTATTCTTGTATAAAAAAGAGCAACTTAAAAATGTATCATTCTCGTACGTAACCGCTAGTTAGTTTTTTTACTTTTTCTTTTTAGTAAAAAAAGCATATCTCTGATAGTGCCGTATAACTATTCTAATCAGTTTTCCCTTTAACTACTTTAATCAGTATTCTGAAAGTTTTCTTTTTTCTCTACCAATCTGTTACCTTTTTCAAATAAAAGCTTCATGAAAAAATAGCTCACTTTGAATAAAATTTTATGTTGAGTAATGGTTACAACTTAAGGTGGCGAACTGAAGAGATTCGTTTGTATAAGAATAAAGAATGTGACGTACTGATAAAGAAAACTCATGTGTAATGTGTAAAAAAACATGTGTAAGTGTAAAAATAATAAAGCTAAGTTTAAAAATCTGAATAAAAATTCGTTATTGCCTTTTTCTTTTTTTTATGTCAGCCAAAAGATCCAACTTGGAAAGATCGGCTTTCCACTAAAGAAGACATAGAGTTTTTCTAGTTTTACTTTTTTTTATAAATTTTAATTCTGCTAATTTTACAAGGTTAGATTTAAAGAAGCTTAGAACTCTATCTGAAATCCAAATTTTTATAAAGTAAAAAAACTCAATTTGAGCTTGTTTGAATTCTTTTAGTCCTACTGGATAACGGTGCCCTTTCAGTGACTGTAGCTTTTGATTTATATTACTCTGACATAACATTAAAGCATCAGGATACGCTTTCCATTAATTTCATATTTATTTTTTTTGCTCAGAATACATAGAAAAGGAACTCTAAAAAGTAAAAAATTGATGAAAGCTTTCATTTCTTTTTTATCCTGTAGCATTTTCTCCAATGCGAATCTAATATTAACGCTGTGTAATCTCCCAAGCTAGATTGATTTGCGGGAAAAACCCTGAGATAGAAAAAAAATTAACTTTTTTGAGTAATCGTACCAGAATTAACTTTGCAAAGGGTGCAGTGCTTTCTGTGAAGTGCAAATGTTGCCCTGGTCCTAAGTGAGTTTAAGGTAGTGGTAGCCCCAATTTTTATGGCACTTGGTACTAACAAAGTGACATATAGCAATCGCAAATTCTGTCGGTCTGTCTGTCAGTCGGTCCCAGTTTTGCTACTTTAGGCACTTCCAGGTAAGCAAGGACGATGAAATTTGGCAGGTGTATCAGGGACCGGACCATATTAAATTAAGAATAGTTAGAAATCGTTTTCCCGATTTGACCATCTGGGGGGGGGGGGGAGTGGGGGGGCGGTTAATTCGGAAAAAACAGAAAAAAATGAAGTATTATTAACTTAGGAACGATTGATCAGATCTTAATGAAATTTGATGTTTGGAAGGATATCGTGTCTCAGAGCTCTTATTTTAAGTCCCGACAGGATCTAGTGACATTGGGGGGAGGGTTGGGAGGGGGAAACCTAATATCTTGGAAACACTTAGAGTGGAGGGATCGGGATGAAACTTGGTGGGAAAAATCAGCACAAGTCCTAGATACGTGATTGACATAACCGGAACGGATCCGCTCTCTTTTGGGTAGTTGGGGGGGGAGGTAATTCTGGAAAATTAAAAAAATGAGGTATTTTTAACTTATGAATGGGTGATCGTATCTCAATGGAATTTGATATTTAGAAAGATATCGCGTCTCAAAGCTCTTATTTTAAGTCCCGACCGGATCTGTTGACATTGGGGGGAGTTTGGGGGTGGGAAGACCTAAAATTATGGAAAATACTTAGAGTGGAGGGATCGAGATGAAACTTGGTGGGGAAAATAAGCAAAAGCCTTAGATATGTGATTAACATAATTGGAACGGATCTGCTCTATTGGGGGGGGGGGAGGGTTAGAAAAATGACGGATTTTTAACTTACAAAGGAGTGATCGGGTATTCATGAAACTTATTATATAGAGGGATCTTATGTCTCGGAGGCTCCATTTTCGACTCGAATTGGATCCGGGGACATAGTGAGTTGGTGGAGGGAAACAGAAATCTTGGAAAACACTTAGAGTGGAGAAATCGGTATGAAACTTGATGGGAAGAATAAGAAAAAGTTCTAGATACGTGATTGACATAATTGGAACGGATCTGTTCTCTTTTGAGGAGCTGGGGGGGGGTGTTAATTTGGAAAAATTAGAAAAATTAAGGTATTTTTAACTTAAGAACAGGCGACTTGATCTTAATGAAATTTGATACTTAGAAGGAATTCATGTCTCGGGCTCTTATTTCAAATCCTGACCAGATCTGTTGACATTGAGGTGAGTTGGAGGGGGAAATCGGAAATCTAGGAAAACGCTTAGAGTGGATGAATCGGGATGAAGCTTGGTGGATAGAATAAGCAAATGTCGTAGACACTTGATTGACGTAACCGTACTGGTTTCACTCTTTGGGGGAGGTGGGGGGAGGGGTTCAGTGCTTCGGCGAGTTTGGTGCTTCTGGACTTGCTAGGACGATGAAAAGTGGTAGGCGTGTCAGGGAGCTGCACAAATTGACTTGATAAAGTTGTTTTGCCAGATTCGACCATCTGGGAAGCTAAAGGGAGAGGAAAAATTAGAAAAAATGAGGTATTTATAACTTACAAGTGGGTGATCGGATCTTAATGAATTTTGATATTTTGAAGGACATTGTGTCTCAGAGCTCTTGTTTTAAATCCCGACCGGCATTAAGCCTCTGATTTTCCTTTTAAATCAATTTATTAATTCTTAGAATTTTGTTAGAGCTCATACCATATGAGCTCTTTGCTCTTAGCTCTTCTTGCCTCGTCACAAGTGCCATATGAGCTCTTAGCTCTTGTTTTTTGTGGTAATATCTACTCATTATAAGTCTGACTTGATTGTTTATCTCAATTTCTGTTCGTGTTAGGTTTCTTTTCATTGAAAGTTTTAATGTTGCTCCTCACTTTCGTCTGAAAAGGTTTTTTTATCCTTTTCAGAAATATGAGTAAGTAAACCAGTCGAAAAAGGAAAAAAAGCTATTCCTTTTGTTAATACCATTTGAAATGGTAGTTTCCTGTTTGAAAATGAGACGGGGTTCCAACTAGGAACTCTTTTGCTCAGGCAGAGTTGCTATTCAGTCTCTGACCTGTTAAGACCAATTCATTCTCTTAAAAGGATTAATGCCCAATTTTTGAACTAGCGTGGAAAAAGGATTATACTCTGAATCAATTAGGGACTAAATTTATTCTGTTGTAACAAAATATTACCTGAATGAATACGACCGGCTAACAGTAGCCTAACGGGCGTCCGCACCTGCCTTGATGTATTTTTTGTTCATTTATTAACCAAGATTGATTGGAATGTTAAAAGTTATAGTGGATTTTCTATGACATAATAAATAATGGATAATGGATATATAAATAATGGATATAATAATAATAATGGAAATAATAATGGATAATACATAATGGAAGTGAATTTTCTATGATAAATTGAAAAAAAAAGGAAAAGAAAAATTGAAGCTTTTATAACAGTAGTGCTGGACTGAGATTGGTTAAAGCTGTTTGCCGTTGTTATGTTTAAAGCTTAGATAAAGCTTTTTAAGGTAGGCGATTTTCAATTTTTGGTTCTCCTTCACCCCTTTTTGGTGCTGTATTTGGTGTTAAGAATGGTTGGAAAAAGGAAGAAGGTCAAACGGGGAGAAGAAGCTATGGCGATTTTATCGGCATCGGATAATTCAATTTTTAATGACTCCAGCTCACCCGATTCAAGAAGAGTAGAAGATATTTCACTGAGGTCGTTAGCTGACAATATATGCACAATTCAGTCAAATACTGAAATTCTGGATGATTTATCTGGATCAATTAGGTCCATTGAATCCCGATTATCACACCTTGAAATCGACCCACCACTTTTGTGTATACGTCAGTTTCCTAACACTGAGCCTCTAAAAGTGACTGTTGACAAAGTAAATAAGGATTTTATGGATTCAGTTTTGGCGCATATCCTTCATAGACTTGGTATTCATAGGTGTGGATTTGGAAGTTCTATGGAAAAGTGAAATTTTTTCCTTTTTTTCAGTTATTTTCTGTATTTGATTTGTTTGAAGGTTTGGTTGGACGCGCGAAGGGATAATTTGAATGAAATGAAGGGTAGTAACAAAATTACGAGTGAAGAAAGTTTTTTGTGTGCTTTTTTCTTTTTTGTTCATGTTTTGAGAGAGTGTTTGCTTGGTTGTTGCATTTTGGTACTTAGTGTCTATGGATTCCCTTGTTGTTTTTTCTTTCGTATTTCATGTTGAACTATCTGTGAGTTTTAGAATTTTTATTTTCAGTGGGAGAGGTGTGGGGGGGGGGTACTCCTTGGCGTGAGGTCAATGCACGATAATGGTTAATCAAGTTCCTGGGATCCCTGCATCTAGACTGGAAGAATTTGAAAGAAAATCAGCCCTCTTTAGTAATGTATCCCAAACGCCCCTAGCCCATGATAATAATGAAATTTTAAACTCTATTTTAGTGCCCCCAAATAAATGTTTGTTTTCTCATGAAATAGCTCATAAAAACCAAAATATGAGGAGAAAGTCTTTTTGGAACTGTCGTGGTTGGAGGAGTGGGCAAGGTGCAACGGATTTTTTTTTATTTGAATCTGTTACGGATATTCTTGGGGTTTGTGGAACACTTTTAGATGAAAACTTGGCAAATAAAATTAATATTAGCGATTTCCAATTCTTTCACGTAAGCAGAAATAAAAAAAAGCAAGGTGGTTTAGCACCCTTACTGGTTAAGCACTGGTTAGCACCCTTAGCACCGTTACATGCACCCTTACTGGTTCATGTTGACAATCGCATATATGCTCTAGTGAACGTCTAAAAGAGAGGGAAAATCCCTATTCGTTAAAAACCAAATCATATGTATGTCCAAAAGAGAGGAAGACAACCCAATTCTTAAAACCTAATCCTTATCTCTTATTAGATAAAGAAATGTTTTAGCAGTTGTTGGAATAAAAGACTCAGACTTCTATAAACTTGCAAATGAAAATGGTACCCTCAAGCAGCTTTACACATGTAATCAGTTTGTTATTTTTAAAGAAAAGGTACTTCCTATAGATGAGATTGATTTTCAAGAAGTTTAGCTGAGAGAAGCAACTGCAGCTAATTCGGGAAACGATGGACAAATTACGCTTTCATTGCAAAAGGAAGTGTTCTACAAGCAAATGCAGTTGTAAAAACATGGACCTTTTGTGTAATAATATGAAAAAAACTTCGTTTTCTTAAAGAGTTAAAGAGGCTGCGTCCCAAAGTCGAACCTTAAAACGTACAGGAATTAGGGGAGGCAGTTGTGGGGCTGCCGCCCCCCAAACCCCCTGCTTTTAAAGACTCTTTTGTAGAGGTTTTTTGTTATGGGGTCTGCTGCCTCCCTAACCCCCCGCTCTTGGCTTCGGAAAGGCCCTCTTTTAATTAACAAAGAATACAAAACAGGCTTTTGTTTGCTACCCTACCCCCGCCCCCAGCTCTTAGCTTGTGTGCTCTGTGTCTGGGAAACAGTTTCAATAATTATGTTAAAATGTAAATGGAGTGGTCAACTTCATTGTTACTAATTACTAGTTTCGGCGCAATGGTTCTCCTGTCCTCTTGTGTTTAACATTTTTCGAAGTTATTCAATTATTCATTCATTTCAATTTTTTGTTAATTAAAAGAGGGCCTTTCCGAAGCTAAGAGCGGGGGGTTAGGGGGGCGGCAGCCCCCCACAACAAAAAAACTCTACAAAAGAGTCTATAAAAGCGGAGGGTTTGGGGGGCGGCAGCCCCCCAACTGCCTCTCCTAATTCCTCTACGTTTTAAGGTTCGACTTTGGGACGCAGCCTCTTTAACTCTTTAAGAAAACGAAGTTTTTTTCATATTATTTCTGTACGTTTTTCTACAATCCATGGTGGATGTAATTTAATAATTTCTGTACTCCTCGTACAGGAATTAGGACTGCCTCTCCTAATTCCTGTACGTTTTAAGGTTCGACTTTGTGACGCAGCCTCTTTAACTCTTTAAGAAAACGAAGTTTTTTTCATATTTTGTGACAAAAAACCGCCCGATAAGGGACTTGAACCCTTGACCTTAGGATTAAAAGTCCCACGCTCTACCGACTGAGCTAACCGGGCATGTTTAAAGTCGAAATACCTGCGTGTGTATAAATATAACTTTTAAATAACTTTTAAGAATTTCAAAAATTAACATGGGCTCTTATGGGGAAATGGTTTTTTCTAAGCTAGAAAATCGGGGGGTTAAGATTTTCAGACGAAACTTCCAGGAAAATTACTCGGAGAATTTTGCGTCGAATGAGTCTTCGTACACCCAGATCCGATGTCGGCTGTGACCTGTAGACGTGGCAGAAAAAAAAACAAAAGGAGAATATGAACATTAAGTGGCTATGCGTGGTTTCTGGAAAACAGGGAAGGAGTTATCGGATCGAGCTGAAATTTCGCGGATAAGCTCCTGGGCCCTAGGGGACCTTAACTTGTGAATTTCAGCCCGATCGGACAACGTTAAAGGGGGGGTGGGGTGGGGTTGGGTGGTCGAAACTTTCGGCCAGATTTTCCCCATGAAGGAAAAGTCGGAGGGGGATGAAATTTGGCAGGTTTCTTAGTTGGAGCTCGGGCTACGAAATGCATCTCTCTCCATCCCTCTGCGACCACTGGAACCGAAGATCGCTTAACATTGTCGTGGTTCGCCTCTTTAAAGAGGCACGAGTGTGCCTCTTTGATTCAAAATGTCATAATATTTTCAGTTGTTGCAATGAATAAGATATGAATCGCATAATTTAACAGGCTTCACATTCTTTCAATATTTTTATCATGTCAGGTGCTCTAGTTATATTGCAATCAGATAGGGTAGAGAATTTAATAATCAAGCTACGTCCCAAATTGGCCTAATGTGAATTTTTTTATTGCTATTATTTTCTTTCTTCATTAAAAACGTAATGTTTTAATGAATATATAAATCTCGGGAATGCTCAACATTCGCCATTTGTGCATGGTGAAAGTTGACATTGTCCGATAAAAGCCACAAATAATGATAGTCAACAAATATTTCGGACATATATTTTGGACATACACCAAGCGACTATGTTTTTGTTGACTATTAAATTCCGGAGAAGAAAATATAACTCTCGGCAATGCTCAACATTCGCCATTTGTGTATGGTGAATGTTGACATTCTCCGATAAAAGCCAGAAATAAGGATAGTTAACAAATATTTCAAAATATATATATTTCCTCGTAAAAGGTAGTTTAAGATATGTCCATCAAATTTGGTTAAAGCACCCTCACGATAACAATAAACAGGCACCTACATGGACGTATTGACGCATGCGTATTAGGGCGTTTACGTAATTTTTTTATGATGTATGATTTTTTACTTATTTCTCTCTCTTGGGTATCGTTCTTTGGGGCTGAGCTCTTCGGGTATTATTGTAATTTGTCAATGTGATCATCTATATGTAAAGTTTTTGGTGCCAAAGAGGAAATGTGACATGTTTAGTTACCATGATTTTACTGTAGCAGTGTACGTAACTCACCACCTCCTAGGGCAAATTAGTATTTTCTTTCCCTCAAAAAAAAAAATACCAAAGTTCAAAAGTTACTATTTGTTTCAATAATTTCCTTTGTATCGTCATTATTTTTTGTCAATTGTTCCCTGTTTTTGGAAATTGTCGAGGAAGTGTCCTATATGTCTTTAGCTTGGATGTATGAGTAGTTTCTGTGTCAAATTTGCCTTGATGAAACTGCTTTTTTGTCATCAAAACAAGCGCTTGTCTCAAGAGTATTATTAACCATAACTATCCAGTAATCAGCTTTTTTCGTTTGGAATCCTTGTATTTTTACAATATATATTGTTAGAAAAGCTCGGTTCTTTGAATTTTGTCTCCTTCCCTGTCTTGCTTTGGTTCGTCGGTCCATTAGGATTTAACTATGCGGGTAATCCGTATTGAAAAAGTTCAATGTGCAAATATCTTGATTAAATTGGATATATTGTTTCGCATTAAATCATTACCTAACAGCATACTTTCAGTAAGGATATAGTTGGCAGTATTAAGTAAAACTTGTCTGACTGGTTTGATCGATAAACCGATAAGCTAATAAAGGGCTTAACTTGAGGTTTGATTGACAATCTTCAAGGAAATAGAGGGATAGAAAAAACAAACAAACAAAGCTGTGCCTAAAGTGAGTTTTCGGTTTGGTGGCTTTGACCAAGGCAATTTGGAAAATGAAAGAAGTTGATCTTGCGTTCGCACGTTTCCATAGATTTGCCTGGTTGCCGGTTCGAATATTAAGTGGATTGACGCCTGGTGTATTCGTGTATGGTGATAGAAAAAGCGCTAGTGTTTTGGCAGAGAACATGATGGATTTCGAAACGAATAAAACGGCTTGACTTGCAAACAAACATCAGTCTATAAAACGTAGTATGACAGATCTTGATAAAAATCCGGATTGTTACCAACAGACTGCGGTAACTCTCGGTTCACAACCTAAAACAGTTGAAATGGAAGCTATAAGAAGCGAGATACAATCTACGAGCAACTCAGTCAGCAGTTTAGTCAAAAGTAATATCGTAAAAGAACTTTTGAAAGTAAAGCTAACTCAGACTGAACCTGAAAATATTACTCAGACTGTTTACTCATCGGTTATGCACGAAGTTAAGGTTTTTCTGAATAAAGTAATTTGTCATGTTAGTCCTCTTAGGGAAAAGAAAAAGATTCCTACATAGAAGAATTGCAAAAAGTACAGGAGAAAATGGGTATAATCGAACAAAATAATGAATCTACGTCTGTCATCATCTATAACTTACCTGGGCTAGGAGTGAACAACCAGACCTCAAACCAAACTCAAACTGAGTGTGTTTTAAGTCCTGCTACGAGGTAGCTTGGGTTCAAATAGGAAAATCTGATATCGCCGATGTTAAGATTCGTGGTAAGTCGAATGGTGATCATATTCCTCCGGTTGAAGTAACCTTCAAAATCCCCTTACTTGCCAGGGAAATAATAATAATAAAAAAAAAAAAACGCTCAAAACTTTGCGGCACGCGTACTTTCGTAACAGAAAGTTTAACAAAGCGACATCAAGTAATTCTACAGGCCTCAAAAAATGTTGCTAGTTCCAAATTTCTCAAAAGGTTATGCTAGTTTGAGATTTGGCACAAGCGCTATCGCTACTCCGATCATTTGTGGTTCCTGACGTCAACATAATAGGATAAAGGTGCTGTTCATAGTGCTGGCTTAAAATTAAAAATGGATAGACTTGAGAAACTAGAGTCGCAGTTTCTTCACCTATCGAGTTTGAGCATTCCCAGTCTGTGTAAGGAGGTGCATGATAAAAGTGGACATTTATACTTAAGTGCTAAATCCCAAGAATTATTTAAGTGAAATCCAGTGATATCCGCGTTTCAAAATTGCCCAATACGCTAACGATTGCGAAATACAATGTTCAGAGGCTAGAAATTGTTATGGACAGTCTTGTACAACGCTAATCGAGCAAATTTTTCTCTCATAGTAGGCCTGACGGAGACTTTTATAACTAATCTCCTATATCTCCTATGTCTTTTTTTGAAATTCAAGGGCATCCTTTCGCTTCCCATAATCGTGATAGCATACGAAAAGGTGGCTTAGGCGCTTATGTACAAAGTGATTTTTCTCTGTCGATATTAGATGATGTCTCTTTTTGGCGTGAAGGGCTACTTGAATCTCTTGTATTGCGATTGTGCAAAGATGGTGGAGAGATATTACATGCAGTTGTACAAAGACCTCTAAGTTCCCCAGCAGCAGAGTCGTTAGCATCTCTAGAAAATTTATGTAATAAATTGGGATCCTTTAGGGTGCCATCTGTTGTAGTGGGAGATTTCAACTTTAATTCACTTGAATTGAGTAACGTTAAGAATTTAGAATTTCTGACTGCTATGTTATCAGCTGATTTCTTACCTTCGATTACTTCCCCAACCAGTGTAACTTCGTTTAGTGCTACTCAAATCAACAATATATTTTTGCCTCAAATATGGTATGGGCGATTAAAATTTTCGGGAGCTCTTGTTTCTCCAGGTTCTGATCATTTTCAAACACCAAAAACAAGAAGAACAATAGGGAATTTCTCAAGACAGTGGGAAACAGATTAGAATGAATATTTCGGCCCTATGTCCAAGGGCCGTCCTCAGCAATGCAAATAAGAAAAAAACGTACTAGAGGATAAAATAAAGAGGATAGAGGATAAAAAAATCCTCTCGAAAACGTCTGTACACTTCCCAGTAACCATTACTATATGTAAACACAGGTCAAAGTTTGTAACTTGCAGCCCCTCCCACGGGGACTGCGGGGGAGTAAGTCGTCCCCAAAGACATAGTTATTAGGTTTTTCGACTATGGTGAATAAAATGGCTATCTCAGAATTTTGATCCGGTGGCTTTGGGAAAATATGAGCGTGGGAGGGGGCCTAGGAGCCCTCCAATTTTTTGGTCACATAAAAAGGGCACTAGAACTTTTAATTTCCGTTATAATGAACCCTTTAGCGACATTCTAGGACCATTGAGTCGATACGATCACCCCTGGGGGAAAGAAACAAAAAAAAAACAAATAAACACGCATCCGTGATTTGTCTTCTGGCAAAAAATTCAAAATTCCACATTTTTGTAGATAGGGGCTTGAAACTTGTACAATAGGGTTTTCTGATACGCTGAATCTGATGGTGTGATTTTCGTTAAGATCGTATGACTTTTAGGGGATGTTTCCCCCTATTTTCTAAAATGAGGCAAATTTTCTCAGGCTCTTAACTTTTGATGAGTAAGAATAATTTTGATGAAACTTATCTATTTAAAATCAGCATTAAAATGTGATTCTTTTGATGTAACTATTGGTATCAAAATTCCATTTTTTAGAGTTTCGGTTACTGTTGAGCCGGGTCGCTCCTGTAACGAACTGTTTGATTACCACGAACTGTTTGATCAGGCAAATCTCCTCAGGCCCTGAGCTTTTGGTGGGTAGCTTTAAACTTTATGGATTTTATAAATTTGGAATCGACATAAAAGACTAATTTTTTTGATGTACTAATTGTTATCAAAATTCATTTTTTTTTAGAGTTTTGGTTACTATGAGCCCAGTCTGATCCTTACTTACAGTTGTACAAGCAGTTTGATAGTCTGACGCTACCTCCCTCTATCTTCTTCGCTCAGTACAGGTGGTACTAGCCCGGCCCTTAGGTCTTTGCCAATGATAAACTCGGGTCTTTAAGCCTCAAAAATATAGCTTGGCATCACCTCCCTCCACTTGCTGCGCTCGTTAAGGTCGGGAGATAGGTCCTTTGGCCGTAGTATGTTGATGAAATGCTTTTTTTGGTCAAAGTTGAATAATTTTGGTAAACATTTTCACTGCAACCCATCTTATGCCCAAATCGTTGGTAAAATTCCAATGACAGGAATAGATCAATATGTTTAAATCCTCAGCAACTTCTCTACCAGTGATTTGAGGACTGAACAATGCTATTTTCGTCATTTCATCAATGTCATTATTTGTTGTTCACGTGTTGTTCATTGATGATCTTTTGTTCACGTGCTTGGGTGTCTGGAATGCTCCTCAGTATTCAGATCATCTCTGTCCCCTGAGAACATTTTGTACCACCGACAAACGTTGCTTCAGTCCAAGGTAGATTCACTATATGCCGCAGTCAATATTTGGTATGCCTCCACGCACAAGTACCAACATAAAACTACAAAAATATCGAAAATTGAATATATGTATCCAGCAGGAATTCCAAATTCATTGTACTTTTTGAACAGACCTGTTGAATATTATTGTTAGCTAAATAGTTAGCTATAGCATTTAATCAGTATTAAATAAGTAATAAAGTATTTAATTTCCTTTAATAAAGATTGAAATGATACAATTTGATAAGAATTAATAATAATAAAATAATTAAACTAGTCATGTAATTAAAGTTTCTGTGACTAAGCTTTTACTGTCATAAATTTAGATGATTGCTCTCTAATAATATTCATTATCACATTATTGATTACTGTCTAACTGATAAGTGCGTCATTTATTATTGTCTTGCTATTTGACACACCCCCAAAAATAGAAACTGCCGTGGTAAATAGTAAAAATAATAACTTATTTTTAACCCACTATAAACAACAAGGAAAAGCGGGTTAAAGAAACATAAAAAGAAAAGATATCAAAATAAAAAAAACAGTAAATTAGAACAAAAACATTGGATAAGACCATTGAATAGCCAAAACTTTGGAAGAGCAAACCCTACGGTTCCCAGTGACATGACAAGTTTTGCCACTATACACACTGATGCGATAAAATGAAGCATATTCACTCGATTCCACCGTATCAATTGAAAAATAATAAAGGCACTTTATTTGAAAGCCACAGGCCTGTTTTAGTTTGGGTGTCCAAAAAACATTACAATCATTTTGTCCCCAAACAACATGAGATAAAATATTGATGATAAAAATTGTATTAGAGTTGAGAGCAAAAACAAGAAAGTGTTGTTTTTTGTTTATGTTTTTTTTTCCTGATCAATCAGTATCTTTATATTAATGTATTTGAAAGTCGGTTTGATTAGGCAGCCTTCCCTCTGAAGATAGTAAATTACCTTATGCAAGTTTTCTGCGCTTATCGGTTTGTTCTTTCCCTTGTCTTGCTCAAGTACATTTCCCGTGTACATATTTTGCTGTCTTATTTCTCACTGAAAGATATCTATTGTATTTATTTTTATAGGCAGTTGGAAGCTAGAGCTTCGACACTTAATCGACCAGAACCCCCTCCTTATGGGTCTCTTCGAGCCAACCAGTGAAACTTTACATGTCGGTGCCTACTCAGTGAAAGCAAAAGCGCTGTAATTCACGCCAGGCGATTCATCACATGCTACAATTTGTGTGTTTTATTGTTACTGTTTTAATAGCCCGATTTGTTGATAAGATCCAAGACCTTATGTAGATTGGACTCTATAGATTAAATTCTATCTACTTGATGATAACTGGTAGTCACAATTAGCAGATGCCAAAAATATGTTTCAAGTCAGAGCTAGAAATGACTAAAATTATAGTAGTCAAAACAAATGTTACAAGATAAAATAGAATAGCAATAAAAATTAAATTGTTAAACATTGAAAGGAATTAAATAATTATCTCTAGAAAATCGATCGATATTTTTAAATTCTTAAATTAAATTTATACATCTATGAAATAAAAAGGGTGAAACATGTAATAAAAATAAGGATATGAAACAAAATACTATGTTGGTGACGAATCAGGTTTTAAACTTTCTGCAAAAAAAAAGAAAAAATACATAATGGTCGTGAATATCTTGAAATAGTTTGATTAAATGCGATGTCAGGTGTCAAGCTCTTTTTGATTGGCAGAACTGGCGGGAAAAAACAATATTCTGAATTTTAGTTAGATTTACATCAACTCAGCTGATGTCCTGTGGTGGCGCAGTGGATTTGACCTTAGCTTGGTAATACGGGACCCAGAGATCGAATCACGCTGCAGGAATGCACTGCAGGGCCGACGCAGGGACCTTAGTAGTCAAGAAGCGTCGTTAATTCTTAAATAAATAATAAATAACTCAGCTGATATTTGGTTTGTTTTACAAGTTGTAGGTTTGATATTTCGATCATCTCTTAAGGGCAAACAAAATCCCAGATCTCTGCTCGGGAAACCAAAATAGCAGGAGACAACTAAAACAAATCATATCTATGGCTATGTCTTTCTGTTAGCTAGAGGCGATCTTACCAATTTTTTAATCGAAAAGGTCTCATTTTTATCTTGTCTCGTAAAATCAAAGTTCAATTTATAGTCATCTATATCCTTTGAATGTTGCTATGAAGCTTTTTCTTAAGTGTTAGCTTTTTTTTTAATAAAAATAAAATAACTCTTATATTTTTCAGCTACTACCTGGGTTGCAGTCTCAGCTATTCCTTTTTACTCGTCATTTATTTTTCTTATCACAATCAAACCTACCAGTGGCGCAAAGAAACGACCATGGTTGATCTGAATAATTTTTTTCATCACTTTTCACTGAGAGTATTAGCATATATCTTCTCTTTGTTCTTCTTAAATCGAGTTTCTGCAGCGACCTATTGGCAATTTGTTCTACTGTTCTTTCAAATTTTGTTTATTTTACTTTAACCCCAATCTTCAGTTGCATTTAAAAAGGCTATTTATTTGCTTGTAATTTTATATCTCGTGTATATTTCGTACACATTTTTCATTTGTCCCATAAGAGAGAAGGTTTTCCCTCATTTAAGAGGACTAGACTTTTACTTTCAAAGGTAAATTACCATTTTTCCTTACTGGATAAAAAAAATATCAAGAAGACTTTTGTTTAGATTTTTATTTCGTGTTAAGAACAGAGACTTTGATTAACTTTCAAGCAATAAACTGGCACTCGTCTCGACAAGAATCAGCTACGCTATCCTGCATTTGGCGCTTTTTTGTTTATTTTTAGTTTCGTTTTTTTTTTTTTTTCAGAGATCAAACATTTATTACTATACTAATTTTGCCATTTCCAATGATTAAACTATAATCCATAGATTGAGCTTTTATTTGTATGTTGGAGAAACTTTTTCAACACTTTAATCCTGACACAAACAGTATTATAGATTATAGAAATAGTATTATTAACACAAACAGTATTTCAGGCCAACAGAAGTTGGCCTGAAAAAAAAAAAACTTAATATCGTTCCCAGAAGATTGTATCTATGCTCTTTGACAACCTGGATACACTTATACTCTTTTTATTTATTTAAATTGTAATAGCTGAAGTAGTAATAGTAGTAGCCCCAAAAGTTTCAACTTAATACCCCCAGTCGTTCTTAATTTATTGTTGAAGTGTCTTATTAGCAACCAAAACACACTGCTAGGATCCGCTTCCAGAATTTTCCTTTTTTTTATATATGAATGCTCTTAACATCAAATAATGGGCAAGATTTTCTTGTCTTCCGTTTTTATACAATGTATAAAGTTCCCTTCCACAGCATCACTTCCTGGATTAATATTGATTAACACTGGCGTTTTAACATTTACAATTACCTTCTTTTAATTTCGTCCAAAATATTTGCTTCTCTTACTGTGTTTTAGTTTTTATCAAGATTCGTCAGCTCGGTGCCTAGGCTTGATAGCTTTCCGTTAACTGTTTATATTTATTTTTACCTAGGATTTTCGCTCAAGTCTCGATCTTTCGGTTTGTCACGTCTAGCGAGTATGTCGTCCGTTCCGTTTTTTAAGTTCTTGTTCTTCTATGCAGGAATGTTGGCATCTGCTGCTGAATTCATATGTTGAAAAAAAGGTTTGTCACTTGATGATTTGATTTTCATCTTTCTTTGTTGAAACGTGATTAATTTTACACAATCTATAACTTATTATGTGACAGTATTACTTGTGAGATTAGTATATATTGACACCGGTATTATATCTTTTTCAATTACATTTTCTTCAATTTTGTTAGGAACGTTTTCTTTTGCTGCTGAATTCCTCTTTTTTTTTTTCGAATTCTTTGTCAGCTCCGTGTCTAGGATTTGAAGGTTCAAAAATAAATTCTTGGAAAAGTTTTGCGTAACTTGGTGGTTCTCTGTTGATTGTTTACTTGTTTGTGATGCTTTTGTGATTCTTTTGCTAATTTTGGTAATATTTTTTCTTGTTTTTAAACGTTGTCATTGTGTTTGCTTTACTTTTTATCTACGTTTTGTTGCGCTGAGATGATCTTCTGATCTCGGTCTTTTTCTCTTCTTTTGGTTTTTTGACATATTTCCTTTTTACATGTGGCTCAACTGTTTTCAGATCATCTACTCCGTGACAGCTTTTCAGCATGTTTGCTCTTCTCATTTGGCTTAGTTGAGTTTTTGACAGTCGCGTAGAGTTCCGGTAAACTCCATTTCTAACTCCAGGTTTGTATTGACTACTCTCTTCTGTGAGAGTTTCTGCTGCATTTTTCAGCTCCAGTGGTGGTCCAAGTTTTCCCATTCGAATTGGCCAAAAAAGTAGTGACTCCATTCGACGGACAAGGAGACTGAAGCTTTGTGCGTGCCTTGAAGGGTGTGAGGCAGATTTTGACGTCAAGCTATTTCCTGTTTCATCAGATTGTCGCTCCTTGGACTCAATCTGTTGTGTGATGGATAAATAATCTTCTGATATGCCCAGTCCATCCTTGGCGTTAAGCTGCTCTGTTAAGTATTTGCGAGAATAATGAAGAGATCTCTCCAACAGTAATGTTGGCACACTGGGAGGATGGTATATATTTTGCCAAGGCTCTTTTGACGGAATTTCATTTTTCTTCTTTGAAATATGATCATTTTTTACACCATCTATAACATTCCCTTTCACAGTATCACTTCTTGGATTAATATTGATTGGTTCTGGTGTTTTATCTTTTTCAGTTACATTCTTTTCAATATTATTTAGAATTTTTGCTGGTTGTGCTGTACTTGTATTTCGATCAAAAGGATTGTTAGCTCCATGTACAGGTTTTGAAAGTGGAAAAAATAAATTATCGGAAAATTTTTCCATATCTTCATAGTTTTCCGTTAATTGTTTGAGTTTTTTTGACGGAGGCTCCTTGGTCAACTCTTTATCCTTCCGTTTGTCACACCTACCTAGTATGTTGTATGTTCTCTGATTTGGATCCTTGTTCTGCTCAAGAGGAAGGTTTGCTTCTTCTGCTGTATTTCTATTTCGGTGAAAAAGACTTTCAGCTTCGTATCCAAGATTTAAAGCTTGAAATAACGAATTATCGGAAAATTTCTCCGTATGATGACAGTGTTCCGTTGACTGTTTCGTTTTTGTTGACGGAAAATCTTCACTCCAGTGTCTAAATGTCCGTTTATCACATCTAGCTAGTATGCCGTCTGTTTTCTCTTTTGAATCCTTGTTCTGCTCAGCACTATTTTCAGCTTGATCTTCAAAATTTCCACTTGGTAGAACTGGTTTATAAATTTTTAGCCTCGGATCTTCATATATTTTTAACGCTCTTCTTCTTGATGACGAAAGATCTAAGGAAGGATCCTCTTCTACATACTGTCCGTCCCTCAATATATTTACAAGGTGTTGTATCTGAGCATTAGGAACATAGGTATCCAATTTAGGATTACTACTGAAGATTTTAATGACAGTCCCTTCTACTTTATCATAATTTCTGATAAATTCGCAAGCATCAACTTCCAAAAATTTCAAGTATCTTGCTAGGAGCAAAGCAGCTTGCCGAGACTCTTTGGAGAGAAGAGAACAAGATGGATTTCTATATTTCGATTTAGATCTTCCTGGGCGGATAAAATATGATTGGCAATAGTTTTTCAACTCTGTTAGTAATTCTACTTTCGATGTCTTCTTATGAAGTTGTGTACCATGAATTAAATTTCTAAATTTGTTTAGGTCAAATTCCCCTACTTTATTAATAACATCATCATCAATCGAATGATTTTTTTCATCATTTGTCCGCTTAAGATCATGATACCTATGATAGTCTAAAAACAAACATCTATCTTCAATTTGTTGTACTTCTTTATCGGGAAAAAATTTTTTTTGCGATTCTGCTAATTTTCGGTAATACTCTTTCTTATCTTCATATGTGACACATATGTTTGGTTTACTTTTTAATATGTTTAAAATTTTTTTATCCTCATAATTAGCCCATAAGCTTTGCTTTTCTTCATATGAATCAATAATTTTTCGTTCTACCAGTTTATCGTATCTTGCTTGAATGGAATCTTTAGTTCTAGCTTTTAAACAGAATTCTTCATTTTTACTTTCCATGTTTTTTTTGGAAAGAATAATAACTGCATCTTCTAATCTGCTATAATGGGCGTTTCCTTGTTCTGGCTTTGTGGCCCTTTCTTGAATAATATTATACAATGCTTTAGCTTCATGATAGGAATTTGACGAAAGTTGTTCACAAAATGGTTTACATTTCTCTATAATTTGAAAGGGTACTATTCCACTGGTTTTATCACTAAGTTTATCAATTAAATCTTTTCTTGATGATATTCGTATTTCCGATATAAATCTACCAATTTGATTTTCTATCCATTTTTTTTGTCTGTGTTTGAAATCATTCTGTATTTGAAACTTTTGGCATATTTTATTGACGTCAATATCTGATTCTAGCGTAGTGTCGGTGATACGTAGTTCTTTCAGGTTTCTTTTTAAAATATTTGCCTCTTTTAAAGCTATTGAATCATGAAGTAGCCTGGGCCGACATACTATGTCCCAAAACTTAGCCCAGATATCTTTAGGCTGTTGTAATTGTGGATATTTCCTTTCTATACTTGCTACCGTATTTTCCCAGTTTATAAGAGTTGAGTCCATAATGGACAATTCTTCTATTTTTCTTGCTTTGTCTCTCATTTTTTCTATAGCCTCTCGCAATTGCGTATATCGTTTCATCCGTTCTGTAAACCTATCAGTGTCGTGTTTCAGTGTGTTAGACCTGCGATTTTCCATGTACCATGTTTTTAAATGAGCATGTTCTAAATTATATTCTTCGAGTTTCTGAGTAACAACCTCATTCACTAGAATATCGCAAATATCGGAGTTCAAATAGTGGACTGGCTTACAAAGCTTTAAACAGTCGTTCCACTCTTTATCTTTGATAGAAACAGATAAAGAATCATTTTTTTCTTCTCCACTGCTATTGCTATACCTCACGTCATTGCGCTTAAGACTTTTCATGGCCGATATGGAGTATTTTAACGTTTTAACTTGTTACTAGCGATTCCTCGGTTGAATGACTTTAGTTGAATTTTTGTTTTACTGGAGAGACTATGGATTTTCGGAAACGGCTGAAGTCGAATAAATAAAAACAGAATTTTTTTCCACTTTGTGAAAACATCTTCCGTTGAACATTTCAAACAGAAGGTTTTTCAGCTATTCATTTATGCATGGCTGTTAACGGAAGCATGAATTAAGCAGCCTCTCAGCTACTTTTTCGAGGCTGTATTAGAATAGAACATTTTTGGTTCTCATTTTTTTTTTGTGACTTTGGCCTAGAGGTCTGTGCAGCTAAAAAGAAGAGAAAGGAAAGCACGATGAATAAGCAGTTCTTCTTCCTGCTTCTGGAAAACAAAAAAGGCTGGCTAAAACCTATAAACTTGAGCATTAGAGTAATTCAGGATAAAATAAAGAATAACTATTTGCCTAACACGGCATTGTATATGACCATTTCGAAATAAGGCCAAAACTGATTATTTCTTATTACTGTAAACTAGCACAGTTGTTGATGAAATTTTATCATTTATGCTTTAAACTTGTACAAAGTCAGTTGCTAGAACATCATAGGCAAGCTTTAACACATAACGAAGTACGAATGACAAAAGGCTATTAAGTTTGATCAAAACCACCATAACACACTTTGACTGGATGGTTATCAAATGGAGGTCAGCACTCACTGGTCTTGACTATAGAGTTTAGTGCCGCATTCCTTTACCTTTTATCTTTGCCAGTAGTATTGCCTTAGGAAAAATGATGCGTCTCACGTGTTTCACTTTTTACTGAATACTTCATATAGAACTAACTGATTGTAAAAGAAAGCTGTCAGAGAGGTCATTCGACTTAAAATTGTAAGTTCGAGTGCCTTCTTAAGGACTAAAGTGACTTTATGGCAATTTGCCATTTTTATGAGACAGGATTGTCTCCTGCCTTTTGAGTCCCTCTTGTAGACAGGATTGAAATTTACAAATAATTATTTAGCTAAGAATGTTTGGAACTTACCATAAATATGCCTCGCAGTATTAAAAAGCTGATGCCACCACTGGGACTAGAACCATGAACTGTATCAATAAAAAACTCTGGATATTTCCGATCACATGTACAGCAATCGTTATCAATAAAAATTCCAAAGTCTTAAAATTAAAACTAACAAATTTATTCAGAACAAAATACTAGCTTTCGGTCTACAAATAGTTTACTGTTTATCAACTAGTTTCGTCTGACAAAATTCATTAATAGGGTTCATCCTAAGTCTTGAGTTGTAAATTTGTTCCTTTAACATTGCCTAAACGTAAGCTGAATTTCCAATGAAGCTGGCAAAATCTTTTTTCTCTTCTAATTGTAAAATAAATGATGTTAAATTTTTAGTTATATACTTGGTTGGTCAAATTTCCTCGTATGAGGAATTTTTCCAATTAAACTGCAATTATGTCGAAAAATTTGTTCCTAAAAAGTTGGGACACAAATTTAAGCTTTAGCGTAAAGAGTTGGAGGTGAGGAGGGGACATTTCCCCCATCTGTATGGAATAATTATGTTTATTTTAAGTTATCAGCCCTTTAGCATAGCAGCTGCAGAATTTAAATGGAATAATGAGGAAAAGCTGAAAAAAATAGAAAAAAGGAAATAACTAAAAAAAGAACAACTAAAATAAAAGACAAAAACTAAAGATAAAGAAAAAAAGAAGAAAAAACTAAAAAATAAAAAAAGGAAAAAGCTAAATTAGGTAAAAAACTAAACAAAAAATTATAAGAAAAATAATAAAACTAAAAAAAAAGAAAAAACTAAAAAAGAAAAAAGGAGAAACTAAAAAAAGAAAAAACTAAAAAAGAAAAAAGAACTAAAAAAACAGAAAAAAGAAAAAAAACTAAAAAAGCGAACATGACGTCATATTCAATATTACATTAAAAAAAATATAAAAACTAAAAAAAGGACAAATCTCGAAAAAAGATAAAAAAAAAGCTATAAATGACGTCATGTTCGCAGCGTGAAACCAGGCTTGTGGCTGATAGGGATAGTAAAAAAAGAAGGCGTGTCGCTTTATTACACAAGCAATGGGTGTATAATTTTCCTACAATGTCACCAAAAGGGAATACCAGGAGGAAACACCAGAGATACGCAAAACCAGGCTTGCGGCTCAAAGAGAAAGGGCCAGATTAGGAATGTCCAATTTACGTCATCAATTCGATCCAAAAATGACATAGCGTTGGCCCTTGCGTGGTCCGGAATAGCCGCAACGTTGTTGCTTGGTGAAAGAACTGCTCATTCCGCTTTGAAATTGCCTCTGAATATGCAGTTTACAGAAACTCCCACGTCCAACATTTTCAAATCATCTGGGATGGGTAAAGTATTGCAGCAATGCAAACTTGTTGTTTAGGACGAGTGCACAATGGCACACGAAAAATTGCTCGAGGCTCTTGACCGATCATTGCGAGATTTTCGAGGAATCTCCAAACCCTTTGGAAGCACATTATTATTGCTTGCGGGAGATTTCAGGCAAACATTACCTGTTATTCCTAGATCGACACCTGCAGACGAAATGAATGCTTGCCTTAAAATTATGATTTTATGGGTACACGTAAAGACATAAAAATTTACTGTAAATATTCGTGTCCGATTGCAAAACATTCACTCTGCTGAAATATTTTCAGGTCAATTGCTGGCAATTGAAAACAGAAAGCTCCCAGTTGATTCAGTTTTAGGACGTATACAGCTGCCTCCAGAATTCTGTAATTTAGTGAAGTCAAAAAATGATTTCGTTGAAAAGGTATTTCCGAATATTCTAACCAATTACAAAAGTCATAAATGGCTAAGGGAACGAGCCATTCTGGCAGCCAAGAACAATGACGTCCACGAAATCAACAATATTATTTTGACCAAGATTCGAGAACAGGCAGTCATTTACAAGTCAGTTGACACAGCTCTGGAATCAAATGAAGCAGTTAATTATCCGTCAGAATTTTTAAGTTCTCTGGATCTCCAGGGGATTTCTATGCGTACCAAAAATACTGTTGCGAAACTATTAACCCACCAAAGCTTTGCAACAGCACCCGACTTGCCGAAAAAAAAATGGAAAACGTAATAGAGGCAACAATCATGACAGGGCCTTCCGAGGGTGAGGCTGTTCTTATTCCCATGATTCCAATGCATCTGCCTTTTCAATTTAAAAGATTGCAATTCCCAGTTCGATTAGCATTTGCAATCACCATTAACAAAGCTCAAGGGCAATCATTAGAAAAATGCGGTATAGATCTTAATATGGATTTTGTTTCCCATGGACAATTATATGTTGCATGTTCTGGAGTCGGTAAACCGGACGATCTATTTATATACACAGACAATGGGACTGCGAAGAATGTTGTATATCCACAAGTTTTACGCAGTTAAAAATTAGCACCTTGCTTACGTGTTTCCTTAGGGAGGAGCTAGGCTTGCGGCTCAGAGAGAAATTACCAAAAGAAAGCGCGTCGATGTATTACAAGAGCAACACGAAACCTGGCTTGCGGGTGAAAGATAAGTAAAAAAAGAATGCGTGTCGAGGAATTACCAGAGTATATCAGAGGAATTACCAGTTGTATATCTGCAAGTTTCACGCAGTTAAAATTAGCACCTTACACACGTGTTGCCGGGGCACACTCCGGAAAAGAAAACTAAAAAAAGGTAAAATAAAAAAAAAAAATGAAAAAAAAATTAAATGAAAAACCAGGGTTTACAAGAATTTAAAAACCTTAAAAATGAAAACTGAAATATTGAAGCTTAGTAGATATAAATGTTTGAAATTGGACTTGCTTGAATAATCAATGGACTTGCCTGCCGCATGTCATGCTGGGGCCCAGGTCCCTGCTAATGATATGTATAAAATTAGAAGGCCTCCTTTATGTGAGTATTTCTAGTCAGTTCAAAACCCCTTTATGATGATCTGAACAGCATAAAATTAATGGTAACTCGTATGCATTGAATGTATAGACCTTCAGTCTTAAGAATATGATCGTAATGCGTACATAGAAATTAGGTTTAAACACTTAAACCCCATTGTGTTGTTCAGTGCCACACTAGAAGTGAACAAAGAAAAAAAGAAGTTTTTCTTGTTGATAAACATGGATAACGGTGATTCTTCCTTCAAGGGTTTCGACTATGACGACTCCAATTACGGAGTTTAATTTCGAGCCGTTGGCATTTTTGAAGAATTTCAGGCTAATTTTCGATGTCTCAATTGATAGTTTTTCGCAATAGTATTATACCAAAAAATATATTATCGAAAAAATGGTTCTTATTCCTGAATCAGCTTAAAATGACAATTCTTCTTCACTTGACATTTTTATTATTCAAACTGTTTTTTTTTATTTCCGGTTACTGTTCGGGCTTTACTTGGTTGTGGGGTATGCCACAACCATGATGCGTTCATGCCCACCTGACGGTTTTCTTTTACCTAGTGCAAAAAAAAAAATACAAATGTCTATTATCACAATATTTAAATGTATACATCACACGCAGGACTTTGTAAAGAATAGATTGCAGGAAATCAGGTAACGAAATGAATCGAATAATCGAAGGAATGAATTCTTATCCTTGCAAAAAGCAAATATATTAGCTTTCAAATGATTCCTTAAATATCTCTCTATGATTTTTCAGATAGCGACAAACTAGAAAAAGGTGATTTTCCTTGTTGCTCAAGATTGGGCACTTCAATTCGCCAGTGCGGGATTGTTCGCCATTGTTATTTCGATCGTACAGTTTTATATCGATCCAACTCATTTTTGTGGCATTTCAGCAAGGGTTTATTTAGGCTTTTTTTCGGGGAAGGGGTACAAATTTTTTTTTCGCCCCCAAAGATATAGTTATTAGGTTTTTCGACTATGGTGAACAAAATAGCTATATCAAAATATTGACCCGGTGACTTTGGGGAAAAGGAGAGCGTGGGAGGGGGCCTAGGTGCCCTCCAATTTTTTTGGTCACTTAAAAAGACCACTAGAACTTTTAATTTCGGTTAGAACGAGCCCTCTCGTGACTTTTTAGGACCAATGAGTCGATACGATCACCCCTGAGAAAAAAAGACAAAACAAAAAATAAATAAACACGCATCCGTAATTTATCTTCTGGCAACAAATGTGAAATTCCACATTTTTGTTGATAGGAGCTTGAAACTTGTACAACATGGTTCTCTGCTACGCTGAATCTGATGATGTGATTTTCGTTAAGATTGTATGACTTTTAGGGGGTGTTTTCCCCTATTTTCTAAAATGAGGCAAATTTTCTCAGGCTCGTAACTTTTGAGGGATAGGACTAAACTTGATGAAACTTGTTTATATTTAACATCAGTATTAAAATGCGATTCTTTTGATGCAACTATTGGTATCAAAATTCCATGTTTTAGATTTTCGGTTACTATTGAGCCGGGTTGCTCCTTACTACAGTTCGTTACCACTAAGTGTTTGACAATGGTCAAGATTTGTGACTTGCAGCTTCTTCCCCGGGGACTGTGAGGGAGTAAGTCATCCCTAAAGACATAGGTAATAGGTTTTTCAACTATACTGAACAAAATGGCTATCTCAAAATTTTGATGCAGTGACCTCGGGGAAAATGAGGGTGGGAGGGAGCCTAGGTGCCTTCTAATTTTTTGGTCACTTAAAAAGGGCACTGAAACTTTCAAATTCCGTTATAATCAGCCCTTTTGCGACATTCTAGGACCACTGGATCGATACGATCACCCCTAACAAAAAACAAATAAACTCGCACCCGTGATCGGTCTTCTGGCAAAACAAAAATACAGAGTTCCACATTTTTGCAGATACGCTGAATGTGATGGTGTGATTTTCCTTAGGATACTATGACGTTTAAGGGGTGTTTCCCCCTATTTTCCAAAATAACCAAAATAAGGCAAATATTCTCAGGCTCGTAACTTTTGATGGGTAAGACTAAATTTGATGAAAATTAATGTTTAAAAGCAGCATAAAAATCCGATTCTTTTATGTATGTGTTAGTATCATAATCCGTTTTTTTTTTAGTTTTGATTACTATTGAGCCAGGTCGCTCTTTACTAGCCACTTTGGAAGTATTAAATTATTGTGTTCGTTCCAAGATAAATTGCAATCAAGAAAAAAACAAGATATCACACATAGTTTACCTGATTAGACGGCTCTCCACTCAGTAACATTTTTCCAGGATAACGACAGGTTGACTTTCCTTTTTTTCTTCTTTTAAGGTCCGTTCGCTGGTGCACTGACACACGTTATTGGTTGTAGGCTGACTTCGATTACTGGAACTATTGTTAGATGTTTGGTATTTCTTTTGGCGTCCCAGGCAACAAACATCTATGTACTCTTTTTAACCTTGGGTATTAGGGGAGGTAAGTGATCAGTTTGATAAGTTCCAGCATGTTTAAAAAGAATTGAATTTAATCTAAAAACAAACCTTTTATGTATAGGAAAGATGAATGTTATAAAATTTAATTTTCAGATTACTTCTTACTGTAAGCTTTCATGGATTGCAGAATTTTTTTTCGGAGTTTTCCCCTTGGAAAATCCCCTCACGCAGAAAATTGAGCAGCCATAGAGAAAGTACAAAGTAGATAACTAAAAATGTCGGTCAGATGTCTTAAGGGGTAAGGAAAGGACCAGATAAAAAAAAAACAGTTTTACGGCAGGGGCTGGCTGGTCTCCAATTACTTTCGACTTATACAGAAGGACTAGAATTCTCAATGTCCAATCCGATGAGCATCCCCCAAAGTTTCTGCAACCACAAGGGGGAGGTTAGGGATAAAGAAGGGGCAGCCCCCCTCCAATACGGAATAAATTCTGCTAGTTTTGGGGTTTAAGGTTACTCTTTACTTTCACAATAAAAGCGTAGGCCAGAAATATTCCCAGAAATCCAGAGGTATTAAATATCAATATTTGCCCCAAGGCATTGGCACTGCGTGCTGACACCTTGGAACTTGATGGAGTTCCCCCACCACCTTCAGCTGCGCCCTTATTAGCATTATATATGCCTTAAACGTTCAAACTAATAGCATACTTATTAAAACCTTTAGACAAATCCAATGAGGAAAAGACAAAATTCCCACGTGGTATAATAATTAAGTTGAAATTTGTTGAGATGGTGATTAGCTATCCAACTACTGGGCATCTTATCATATTCGATGGTAATATACCTATTCTCAGACTCGTTCAAGATGGGAATTTCTTTGTTTGTTTGCAGTGGGAGAAGGAGAATCATGCAAAATAATAAGTCCTTCAAAGAAACTTGGTTACTTCTTTGTAGAGTGTTTATCACGTAAAAATGAACAAAGTCTAATAAAATTTACAGTGCCCTAATTCTAGTCAACTACAGACGTTCAATCAAGGAATATTCGCTTGTTTTGACAATTTAATAGCCAACTTAACCCTTTCAGACCTGAACCAAGAAGGAGTTGCGTAAAAATTCTGAAAATAGCAGAGAGTGATCCTGGAGGTTCAACTAGAACAGGTTTATTTTTTTTTAATTTTTATTTCATTCCATATCCAAAATGTGAATGGTTACCATATGGTCACGTCAGGTATATACAGATACTATTTTAGGTGAAAATTTGTGAAACAGTTGCGATCTGAGTTCAAACACAGTCGAACTTTGCACTTCGAACACATGATTCGACTGGTTCCACCCCTAACGCACTTCTCATAGCGACACCTTCCCTTTTCAGTCGTATCCGGAAAATGCGAGGTCTGGTCAAACCTCACTGATTCCGAAGGAATCCCGTCTCGCGAGGTAGTCGTATTGCGCTTGGTCACTGATAAGAATGGTCTTCCAACTCGAGGACTTTGAGATACGCCAGTAAGAACCAACCCACGAGCAATGTCCATTTTGAAGTACAGCAGAGACATGTGCTGAACATTGATCTGCTTACACTGTCGGCGGTGTATCAGCCAGGCGTTGTTCACAGCCATGTCAAAGAAGTAGTACACAATCCTCATATACCATTCTTAGAGCGAACGTCAGTCCTGTAAAGCTCCAGGAACATGTCAGCAAGATCTACGCCCCCCATTGATTTGTTGTAGTCACGGACGATTCGGGGGCGATCAACTTCGACGTATTTCCGTGTTGTGCCATCCCATCTCTGACACTTATCAATTGGGGTGACTGCACAGTATGAAGAAGCCAAATGGACTGGTTTGTTGACCATTTTACTACCGATACTTCTGAATGTCTTTCAAAACGGAAGTCCACTGACCCTCGTCCTTTCTTCTTCATGTTGGCGTCGGTATCTAGAACAGCGCCCCTCATTCTGTTGCTGCGTATCGTACCACATGACTCGATGCCATATTCAACCCGGAGCTTGTGAATGAGATCGATGCCAGTATAGAAGTTATCAAAGAACAACTTGAAGTTCATGAACCTTGGCAGATTTTCTACAAGCCGAAGGACAACGTCAGTACCTTGGCCAAGTTCAGAAATTTCAACAGCTCCTTTTCCTGTATATATCTCTATGTCATACACTATTCCGCTGATACCGGCTCTCGTGAAAACCTTTACACCCCACTGTCCTTCAAGTACTGTCGAAATCCAATTCTTCCTTTGAATGGGATCATCTGTTCGTCAATACTTTGGATCTCTTCAGGGTCTATTTTTTTTTCAGATTCTCCCTGAATGCGTCGTATAGTCTTCTGATCTTGAACAGTTTATCATGACCAACCTCCCCTTTCGGTATCATTAAGGTGTCATCGCAAATGTGGAAAAAAGACCTCAAGCTGATGAACCTATCTCTGCTCATGGTATCAGCCACCGGGGAATATCGTATTCCATTCTCCCAGTACATTCTAATAGCCGGAAGTTTGAGAATGCTCATAAGCATTTGAACTCCAAGAAATCTGCGCAGCTCTTCAAGGGAAAGTTTCAGAGCAATATTCTTCTTTCTCATGGCATTCAGATTCGTTTGGTCCACAATGTTTGAAAGAATGTCTTCTGTGATAAACATTCGGAAGAGATCAAGGGGCGTTTGTACCTCGTCATAGTGTGGCATAGAACCCTTCCATGTAATATTTCGAGGTTCGGGCTCCGTTTTTATCCACTTGTATTGCTTTGCCTCCTTCGCTACCTTCTTTTTTGCTACTGGTTTTGCCGTGACCTGAGGAGCATCAGTTGGAGTTACTAGACCGGCCACTGCTTGGGAAGGAGCATTTTTTTGAGCTCTTGTAAGGACGAAGGGTTCAGCAGGTGCAGTAACTGTTGCTGACTGTATTGCAGAAGAAGCTGACACTGGTGCTGATGATGTGCTTGAAGAACTGTTTGACGCTGTTGTATCATTCAAGCCCGGGAGAGGCAAATCGAATTGATCCGTGTCATCGCCATTGTCTAACTCGAACCTGCCAAGCATTGCTAAAGGGATGTCGTCTGTGTGGTCGATATCCTCTTCATCTCTTCCATCTTCATTGCCATAACGGTTGAGAGAACGTAAAGGCTGAAATTCTTGATCTGGATTGTCTGGTGCCCAGTTTGGGTCGTCGTCGTCGGAAGAGATATCGAGATCTGAATCACAATCAGGTATGAATAAAAGCCTTGCTGCTTCTTCTGCAGTCATTTTCTTGGTAACTCTTCTACTTCTTTCCTTGATCAGTCTCTCTTCCAAGGGCTTGGGACCATGACCTCTCATGGAGTCAAAGCTCGTGCTTGGATCAGCTGAAAAGAAATTCAAGGTAAGTGCATCACTTAATAATAACAATAATAATAGTATATTGCAATAAAATAGGCCATTGGCCTCAACACTTGCCTGAGGCATCCCACAAAATAGCTTTTTTACCCTTGTTTCAGTAAAAAGGAGGAACAGAAAGAAAATGTGCCTATTCCCAATCATAAAAAGGACTTGCTGCCTCGTTTGCTGTACAAATCTGCCTAGGTATGGTTTGGCACTGAATGCCTGACGTGACCATTTGGTAACCGATCGTTAGCAACCTTGTTTGCGGCTAAACTACAGCTCAGAATTAGACTAGTGATATCTCATTCGAAAGAACGCATTCTTAGCTACAAAATAAGATCATAATCAGGCTCTGAACTTACCAGAAACGTCCAGGTTATCGAGGTCGAAATCTGCACCTTTCCTCTTTTTCGACATTTTATGTTTTGTCTAAACTTGGACGCTCGCTCGACCGCTCGGGTAAAGCCTTGAGGGACAATAAATTCAAACGCGACAGAGTCAAGTAAGAGCTATCTAGTGGAAAAGAAATCACGGTTGTGACTTTGTCGAGTCGAGAGAAAAAAATAGGAGGCGAGCGGTATCCGTATGGTGACCACAGGCATGAAAGGGTTAATCATTCAAACATCTGTACATTTAGGAGAGGGGCAAGGACTTTTTTTAGACAGGTACAAAAAAGGAAATTCTAAAAATTCTAGGGGAACTTTCTTGTTTTTATTTATTTTTTGCACTTATTATTTTTAAAAGGTATTTTTACAAATCTGGGGCAAGGGAGGTCGTTGCGAGGTCGTTGCAACCAAGTTTTTCATCAGTAAGTTTATGCATTTGCAGGCCTCAAATTTTTCCTTCTTTTTTTTAGAAAATATAAATTAACAATATGACATGATAGAGTACACAAATTTGTATGTTTTGGCTCTTAGCATCAGATTAGAACATGTTTGACATGGTTGCAACATATATGTTTACATTTAAAAGTAATGATCAGTTTGGGATAATACAACACCATTATCTAATTGATGAGTAAGCATCTTGTTAAATTACTAACTTAGAGGTTGATCTATAAAGGTTTTTCCCCATATTAGAGAAAATAATAGAAGTTTTCCAATGTTCAGGATTTTAAAATAAAAATAGATTATAGTGATCCTCTCCCAGAAATTTCTAGATCTTTTGGTGAATAAACCGACTCCCGTAGAATCAAAGAGGATGCGGT
This sequence comes from Artemia franciscana, assembly GCF_032884065.1. NCBI lineage: Eukaryota > Metazoa > Arthropoda > Branchiopoda > Anostraca > Artemiidae > Artemia > Artemia franciscana. The sequence goes on from NW_027069063.1 coordinate 53,580, forward strand.
ATCGTTACAATAGACGACAAATTATTATGGAGTAGCTCAAGGACATTGACACCATGGGAAACTTAACGTTTTTGGGCCCCAAATCAAAACATAAAAAAAAAATGAAAATCAGAAAGTTTTTCTAGCTTGTTCATTCGAAAAGTAAGTTTTCAAAATGTAAACAAACGATCAGGAGTTAAGAAAAATATTTGTTTGAAAAGGAGATTTTTCTTTTTACTTTCAACGGAAAGTGAAGCTATTCTAGTTTCGCGCGGTTTGCTATTCCCAAAAGAAACAGAGAAAAAATGACATATTCTGACCTATCCAACAGTGCACCGATTCTGAACTATATTCTGAACAGTACATCAAAATATTTTGAACTATTGAACAAATGTACCATTGGGGGGGGGGGCAGAGGAGGGGCTACTGCCCATTCCCTAGGTTTTATTCCATGGTAATGAGCTCTTAATCAGTTTAGGAGTTCATAAACGATATAGTAATAATAATATCTCACGAGTAAGAAGTAAGTGAGCATTCGGTTTATTTATAATAACGTCATAATCACGCACCAATTAACAGAAAGTGGGTATTCACACCTTACATTTACTAAAGGTAGGAACATGAAGAACAGGTTCATTGAACCTCTAACAGTTGACAGTAGGGCAATATCAGAACATTTCCAAGAAAGTTCTTTTTAACTAGGAAAACTAATTGGACAGAGTTTAGGAAGGGGTGAATGGTGACACTTCTCTGAAAATAGCGTCTTCAATTGACTTGCATTTCTATATGGTCTTTTTCTACAAAAAAAAGTTTCGGCTTTATTACGAAAGAATCGATAATTTTATTATTATAGAAGTATATCGAGCAAAACAAATAATTCAGTGCTTTATATATAAATTTTTGAAATTACCGCAACGTAAGAAAATTTTTGCTTATCGCGCAAATACACGGCATAAGCAGGACTGTCTTCAGGATAGAGTTAACTGGTTCGACCTCCTCCATCCCCAGAAATATATGTCCAACTCGTAAAAAAGTAAAAAAATAGAAGTAAAAGAAAATCTTTGTCACGTTTTTAGGTTTTTTTTTCATCCTTGTCCCAAAAAAAATGCCCCGCATAAAAAAAGTCCTAGTTCCTGCCCTGGGCACAAGGCATGATTTTGGGATAACTTTATTTTTTTGATTCATTAATTTGGGAGCATTGTGACCTACGTTGTGGTCCCATTTAGTATATTTTTCTCCATTTTAGAAATGAGGGTACAAGGTAAGCTCAAGTAGCCTGATAGCAGACAAGGTTGTATCCAGGGATGTGGGTAGGGGTTTGACCCCACACCCTCCCAGAAAAAAGTTTATCCAACACGCAGAAACATAAATAAAATGCATATAAGCAAATTTTGATGTGTTTTTAAGTTCTTTACGCCCCCCCCCCTCGTCACAGGCACACACAAATCCTGGATATGGCCCTTGAGCTTTGTTGATGGTGGTTGCAAATGCTAATCGAATTGGGAATTGCAATCTTTTAAATTGAAAAAGCAGATCCGTTGGAATTATGGGAATGCGAGGAATAAGAACAGCCTCACCCTCATAAGGCCCTGTCAAGATTGTGGCCTCTATTAGGTTTCCATTGTTTTTTCACGGCAAGTCGCGTGCCATTGCAAAGCTTTGGTGGGTTGATATTTCTTAAAAGTATTATTGGTACGCCTATTTTTAGTTGTAGCACGTGTGGTGGAAACCCTGAAGGATCTATGGAATTTAAAAATTCAGATGGATAATTAACCGCTTCATTTGGTTCCAAAATACAAATTAACTGCGTAAAACTTGCGAATATACAACATTCTTCGCTGTCCAATTGTCGCTGCATATAAATAGATTGTCAGGTTTACCGACCCTCGAACATGCAACGTACAATTGTCCATGGGAAAAACAATCAGTGTTAAGATCTATACCACATTTTTCTAATGATTGACCTTGAGCTTTGTTAATGGCGATTGCAAATGCTAATCGAATTGGGAATTGCAATCTTTTAAATTGAAAAGGCAGATCCGTTGGAATCATGGGAATGCGAGGAATAAGAACAGCCTCACCCTCAAAAGGCCCTGTCAAGATTGTGGCCTCTATTAGGTTTTCCATTATTTTTTTTACGGCAAGTCGAGTGCCATTGCAAAGCTTTGGTGGGTTTATATTTCTTAAAAGTATTAAACAATATTGTTGATTTCGTGGACGTCTATATTTTTGGGTGCGAGAATCGCTCTTTCACTTAGCCATTTATTATTTTTATAATTTTTTAGAATATTCGGAAATACTTTTTCAATCAATTCATTTTTGGACGTCACTAAATTACAGAAATCAGCAGGTAGTTGTATACGTCCTGAAATTGAGTCTACTGGGAGCTTTCCGTTTCCCATTGCCAGCAATTGATCTGAAAATGTTTGACCAGAGTCATCGTTTTGCAATCGGACACGCATATTTGTAGTTAATTTTAATGTTTTTACATGTGCCCATAAATTAGAATTTTTCAGGCAAGCATTCATTTCGTCTGCAGGAGTTGATTTAGGTATTATAGGTAATGTTTGCCTGAAATCTCCCGCAAGCAATATTAATGTGCTGCCAAAGGGTTTCGACTTCCCTCGAAAATCTTTCAAGCATTGATCCAGAGCCTCGAGCGATTTTTTGTAAGTTTGCATTGCTGCAATACTTTACCCATCCCAGATGATTTGGAAATATTGCACGTGGGAGTTTCTGTAGAATGCAAGTTCAGAGGCAATTTCAAAGCGGAATGAGCAGTTCTTCCACCAGGCAGCAATGTTGCCGCTATTCCGGACGACGCAATTGCCAACGCTATATCATTTTTTGATCAAATTGATCCCAGAATCAGTTTTATCACAAACGTTTTACCTTTACCTCCTGGCGCATCCAAAAAGAAAATTTCTCCAACGTTGTTATCGACACAATGCATTATCGTATCATAAATGTCTTTTTGTTCCGACGTTAACTTGGAAATGTTATTTTGTACATACGACAATAGATCACTCGTACTGTAACTTTGTTCACGATCCAATTCTACACATGTCGAAACAGCAGCGATACGGTTAGGTGAAGGCATTCCCAAATCCTGAAGAGGTTTGTTTGCCATACGTACGCACAAATCTTCTATAACAACTAAAGTGTAGTTATAAATTTCTGATGTAAAATCAAAAGTTATATCTGACGTCTCTAACTGTTTTCGATGGAGTATATCTTCGGACATGACGTTAGTCAACACAGAAACATGACGTCACCTGATCCACAGACAGACACACAGACAGACAACTTATTTTTATATATATAGAAGATAGATACTAGCTGTTGGGGTGGCGCTTCGCGCCACCCCAACATCTAGTTGGTGGGGCGCTTCGCGCCCCCTAAGCCCCCCCGCGCGCGTAAGTCGTTACGCGCCATATTAGTTATGCGCCATTGTAGTTGTGTCCCTGTGTCCCACCTGTGAATATAGATAGATTTATATATGTGTTTTAAACTACGTAAAAATTGCGAATAAACAACATTCTTGGCTTTCCCATTGTCTGTGCATATACAAAGCCGTATGTACTAATAATGACGTCATATGCAAACGCTCTTTTTACAAACAAACAAACATGCATCCACACAACTCGTTTTTATATAGATAGATAGATAGATAGATACAATACAAATTAACTGCGTAAAACTTGCGAATATACAACATTCTTCGCTGTCCAATTGTCGCTGCATATAAATACATTGTCAGGTTTACCGACCCTCGAACATGCAACGTACAATTGTCCATGGGAAAAACAATCAGTATTAAGATCTATAGCACATTTTTCTAATGATTGACCTTGAGCTTTGTTAATGGTGATTGCAAATACTAATCGAATTGGGAATTGCAATCTTTTAAATTGAAAAAGCAGATCCGTTGGAATCATGGGAATGCGAGGAATAAGAACAGCCTCACCCTCAAAAGGCCCTGTCAAGATTGTGGCCTCTATTAGGTTTTCCATTGTTTTTTTTTTACGGCAAGTCGCGTGCCATTGCAAAGCTTTGGTGGGTTGATATTTCTTAAAAGTATTATTGATACGCCTATTTTTAGTTGTAGCACGTGTGGTGGAAACCCTGAAAGATCTATGGAATTTAAAAATTCAGATGGATAATTAACCGCTTCATTTGGTTCCAAAACTGTGTCGACTGACTTGTAAAGGACTGCCTGGTCTCGAATCTTGGTCAAAACAATATTGTTGATTTCGTGGACGTCTATATTTTAGGGTGCGAGAATCGCTCTTTCACTTAGCCATTTATTATTTTTATAATTTTTTAGAATATTCGGAAATACTTTTTCAATCAATTCATTTTTGGACGTCACTAAATTACAGAAATCAGCAGGTAGTTGTATACGTCCTGAAATTGAGTCTACTGGGAGCTTTCCGTTTCCAATTGCCAGCAATTGATCTGAAAATATTTGACCAGTGTCATCGTTTTGCAATCGGACACGCATATTTGTAGTTAATTTCAATATTTTTACGTGTGCCCATAAATTAGAATTTTTCAGGCAAGCATTCATTTCGTCTGCAGGAGTTGATCTAGGTATTATAGGTAATGTTTGCCTGAAACCTCCCACAAGCAATATTAATGTGCTGCCAAAGGGTTTTGACTTCCCTCTCAAATCTTTCAAGCATTGATCCAGAGCCTCGAGCGATTTTTTGTGTGCCATTGTGCACTCATCCCAAATAATAAGTTTGCATTGCTGCAATACTTTACTCATCCCAGATGATTTGGAAATATTGCACGTGGGAGTTTCTGTAGAATGCAAATTCAGAGGCAATTTCAAAGCGGAATGAGCAGTTCTTCCACCAGGCAGCAATGTTGCGGCTATTCCGGACGACGCAATTGCCAACGCTATATCATTTTTTGATCGAATTGATGCCAGAATCAGTTTTATCACAAACGTTTTACCAGTACCTCCTGGCGCATCCAAAAAGAAAATTTCTCCAACGTTGTTATCGACACAATGCATTATCGTATCATAAATGTCTTTTTGTTCCGACGTTAACTTGGAAATGTTATTTTGTACATACGACAATAGATCACTCGTACTGTAACTTTGTTCACGATCCAATTCTACACATGTCGAAACAGCAGCGATACGGTTAGGTAAAGGCATTCCCAAATCCTGAAGAGGTTTGTTTGCCATACGTACGCACAAATCTTCTATAATAACTAAAGTGTAGTTATAAATTTCTGATGTAAAATCAAAAGTCATATCTGACGTCTCTAACTGTTTTCGATGGAGTATATCTTCGGACATTTTTGACTTATATTTTCCCATAACTCTCTAGGAGCTGATTGAGAGCAAGTGGTTAAAATGATGCCAAACAATGCACGAATTTGACTTGGGGTTGCCGTTTCGCACGCGTCATTGATGCAGTTATCCCAGTGTTGGTCATTCTCCAATAAATTCAGAGCTTGGCATGCATTACGGTAAGTGTCATGTATAATACCGTTTACAGTTCTCAAATACTCAAAGGATGTCGGACCGGGTACATTCACCAAAAGCAGGCGTAGAAAGAAGCATTCATGCTGATTGGGGTGAACGGTTTAGAGTCTTCCTATCGTGGTATCTCTGAAGATGGTAGGTTGGCCGTCGACTGACTTACCCTTTTTTCGACGTTCAAATACTTTATTTTTAGTATTCCACGTGTAATACGAAGGCACTTCAGTATACAGAAGTTTTTTGCAAAAGAATCATTTTTGCAAAGCGAAAAAAAAGCTCTTAATGTTGTATCCGGTGGATTCAGGGCTCTTTGTTGCACGTTGGTTTCCGTGAAATAAACACGTTGACCATTCTGTAAATGTACCGCTAAGTGAACAACAGCTGGACTACGTTCATGTATCGGAAATGAAAGAATTCGCCAAATAGCTTCATTACTGCTTATGTATCTTCCAGCCTGATATTGTACGATGTCGTCGAAATCTTTGATTTCGGGCTGCAAGCCAAAAACTGCCATGTCACTGCCTTTGTTGACGTATTTACATATGTAATTCAACGTTTATGTGTGCATTAAATGTTTTTGATAATAATGGGGAATATGGAACAACCCACTGGTTATCTACTTCGATGGTGGTACCGTTACGCTTCTTTATTATTGCTGTTTTACCGCCATCTTCAGTAGATCTTCTTCTATATTGTGGGTAACCATCATTGCCAGTAATTGTGTTTGATACTCAAAGTCGATGATATTGCTTTGTGCACCTTCCTTTGGCCATGCATGGTGAATTTTCGTTCAGTGCACCGCAAGGTCCATGTATCATATTTTTTACAATAATATCATGTAACCCCTTATCGACATTTTTATCAGGTATTTCAGCGGAAATCACATCATCAATTTCGTTCGAAGCAATTTTTTTATAGCCAGATTAGTATATGTGCGTGTGGCAAACCTCGTTTTTGCCATTCCCCTGAGTACATCCAGCATCGCACTGACCCAAACACTTCAAGTTTTACTATGTAGTTTATCATTGATTTCAACTTTTGCCGGAAGACACGGGCCGTAATGTCATGCCTATGAACCGCCGATTGTCCTTGAAGTAAAAGCTGCAGTATCTCGTCCCAAGATTGATTACATGTAAATGTAATAAATAAATCTGGACGACCATAGAGACGAACATACGCAATAGCATCTTGAGCATATTCATGCATATGACGGGGACTGCCAGCATATGACGAAGGTAAAATTGTTAATCTTCCAACGTTTGTGGTATTACCGTCATTTATAACTGCATCTCACAAATGAATGTATTGTTCAGAGCGGAGCTTGATCTGATTCAGGCGGATATATAGCAAACGTTCTGATTGAATTTTAGCATACATATCAACGACAAATTGGTGAAACAATTCACTGCATTTTAAAATATAATTTTCTTCATCCTGCCGAATCATTAGTCTATAGGAATAATAATGCATTGCACTGCATTTCTTATTCATTTCTTTGTTAGTGGCTGGATTCATCAATTTAATATTAAAGTGATAGCCGTCGGCTCCATCCCAAAAAATGATAGGATATTGTAGGGCATCGTAGCATCGATGAGTTTCAGCAATTCTTAACAACTGAGCGTTTCGCTTATGAAGAATAATATCTCGAGGTAAAAACTGATCACCGACCATAACGATTGCCACTTCGTCGATAGTTGGAGCATTGTATCTACGCACATGTTGGCCAGGAGGCGTTTTGTCCGCAGAAATAACAATTTTATGCGTATCAGTAGGCATCAAATCGATGGCTGTTTTGGACAGACGCACTAAATTATTATTTTCGTGGAAAAGATATTGCAATTGGTAAACAATTGTCCTTTCAACGTTGGGAGAAATTTCGCAACGTGCATTCAATTCAGAATTTCTATCACTGATGAAGTACAATTGTAAAAATTTATGATTCTCGCCTGAGAATGGTAGAAGGGACCCTGCTCTATGATAAATTTGCCCTTTTATTTGAGAGTAGACATAAATTGATCTGGATTTTCGATTTGGGCTCCAAACGACGTCATTTAGAAACATGAGTTATATTTTCTGAGCACTTTCTTCAGCATAGTCGAAAACCATAATAACTATGTCTTTGGGGTGACCTACTCCCCCACAATCCCTGGGGGAGGGGCTGCAAGTTACAAACTTTGACCAGTGTTTACATATAGTAATGGTTATTGGGAAGTATACAGACGTTTTCAGGGGGATTTTATTTTGTTTGGGGGTGGGGCTGAGGAGAGGGGGCTATGTTGGAGGATCTTTCCTTCGAGGAATCTGTCATGGGGGAAGAAAAATTCAATGATAAGGGCGCAGGATTCTCTAGCATTACTATAAGAAAACAGTGAAAAATAAACATGAAAACGTTTTTTTCAAATGAAAGGAAGAAGTAGCATTGAAGCTTAAAACGAACAGGGATTATTACGCATATGAGGGGTTCTAAAAATACTTTAGCATAAAGAGCGAGGTATTTAGGAGGAGATAAATACCTTGCTCTTTATGCTAAAGTATTTTTAGTAATTTCAACTATTTATTCTACGGCCCTTCTGATTCAGGGGTCATTCTTAAAGAATTGGGACAAAACTTACGATTTAGTGTAAAGAGCGAGGTATTAACGAGGGTACAAACCCCCTCGTATACATGATAAAAATATAAGGTTATGAAAGTTTGTTACGTAAGTTAATTCTTAAGTTACGTATATTTTTTACTAATAAAAACGTTCGTTAAAAATTAAAAGTCCTAGTTGCCTTTTTAAGTAACCGATAAATTGGAGGGCAACTAGGCCTCCTTCTCCACCCCTTATTTCTCAAAATCGTCTGATCAAAACTAAGAGAAAGCCATTTAGCCAAAAAAAGAATTAATATACAAATTTCATTTTTATAATTTATGTGCGGAGAGCCAAAACCAAACATGCATTAATTCAAAAACGTTCAGAAATTAAATAAAAAAAAGCTAATTTTTTTAGCTGAAAGTAAGGAGCGACATTAAAACTTAAAACGAACAGAAATTACTCCGTATATGAAATTAGTTGTCCCCTCCGCAATCCCTCGCTCTTTACGCTAAAGTTTGACTCTTTGCCACAATTCTACTTTTTAAAACAATTAAAAGCTTTAGCGTGAAGAGCGAGGGATTGCGGAGGGGACAACCCATTTCATATACGGAGTAATTTCTGTTCGTTTTAAGTTTCAATGTCGCTCCTTACTTTCAGCTAAAAAAATTAGTTTTTTTTTTATTTATTTCGATAAAAAACGGGTCTATCAGAAACAAATAACGCCAGAACCTTAACGAGTGGACTGTTCTGAAGGCAAAGAAAATAGAAAAAAAAGAAAAGTGTGAAAAACGAAGATAATTGTATCTAATATGTAGCATTTCTCAAAGGTATTAGTCTGCATATAATTTCGGGCAATAAAACCATATGCATAAATAATCAATTCTGTCAAATTTATTTCAGAGTAATTTACATTAAACACTCAGAAGCTAGTCAGACCAAGTCCATTAAACAAGCAATAAAGGGAACAAAATTCATCATGTATTTAATCTTAGGGTACTAGCGATTTATTGGTGAAAATGTCAAGGATTTTTTTTTATTATTTATTTCTCTATGTGCTTGAGGATTGAGAATGTTCTTCACAGAATTTCACTTTGGATATAGTTAAAATAGGTTCAAAAAGGTGTCGTTTCAGTGCATGGATCACTAAAGAATACGCTATAGTTTATCGCATTCTTAAAAATACTTCAAAACATTCAGAAATACATACTTATCAAACAGTTCGTGGTAACGAACTGTAGTAAGGAGCGACCCGGCTCAATAGTAAACGAAACTCTAAAAAAACGGAGTTTTGATACAAATAGACACACCAAAAGAATAGTATTTTTATGCTGATTTTAAATACATAAGTTTCATGGAATTTAGTCTAACTCATCAAAAGTTACGAGCCTGAGAAAATTTGCCTTGTATTGGAAAATAGGGGGAAACACCCCCTAAGAGTCACGCCAAAAATCACACCATCGCATTCAGCGTATCAGAGAACCCTACTGTATAAGTTTCAAGCTTCTATCTACAAAAATGTGAAACTTAATATTTTTTGCCAGAAGAGATCACGTGTGCGTGTTATTCGTTTGTTTGTTGTTTTTTTCCCCAGGGGTGATCGTATCGACCATGTGAACGAAAATTAAAAGTTCTAGTGCCTTTTTTAAGTGACAAAAAAAATTAGAGGGCAACTAGGCCTCCTCCCCCACCCCTTTTCTCAAAATCGTCTGATCAAAACTAAGAGAAAGCCATTCAGCAAAAAAAAAAAATTAATACGCAAATTTCGTTTTAGTTATTCATTTGCGGAGAGCCAAAATCAAACATGCATTAATTCAAAAACGTTCAGAAATTAAATTAAAAAAAAACAAACAAGTTTTTTAACTGAAAGTAAGGAACGACATTAAAACTTAAAACGAACAGAAATTACTCCGTGTATGAAAGGGGCTGTTCCCTCCTCAACGCCCCGCTCTTTACGCTAAAGTTATTTACTGTTTTATAAAGCAGAATTGAAAGAAAGAGTCAAACTTTAGCGTAAATAGCAGGGTGTTGAGGAGGGAACAGTCCCTTTCATACACGGAGTAATACCACTCCTAAAGGTTACTCTGCTTCACTTTATCCCTCACCCTGAAAAAGGAATGGCCAAATATATTGTCCTAAGCTCAATGTGTTTTCAATAGCACAAATTTTTTCTTCCCATTGTTTGCTTAGCGTTTGTTAGTAAAATAATAAGAAGAAAAGAGTCGCGCAATTGGAAATGCAATGAATAGATATAACTTGGTCTATACATTTGTCCATTATGATGGTGGAGGTAAAGTGAAACAAAGAAACCATTAGGAATAAAATAACCAACTCTTTTAGAATGTTTGAAAATAATTTTCCAAATTTTATTGTTTCTTTTAGTAGTGTTTGTACACTATACCATTGCTGTACACAAATCAGTCCCTTTGGTTTTGCCTACAAGACTACATTCGCGCCATGTATATACGCAAGAAATTAGTTGAAGAGCGTGAACGGCAATTTTCAAATGCATAAAAAAAGTAATTACATGTAAAATACAAGAAGCTAAGAGTCAATAGCAATTGAAAACCCATCGAGATTGAGGGGGAGGACAACAGCCCCCCTCCATTTCTGCCTATACTCATGCCTTCTGGTTTCATGAAATACTCAATGGATGACAACTTGGAAGCGAATGGACAAATATTTGTACCCTTTTTTCATGCGACCAGTCTGAATTAAAAGGTAGCTAAAATTACTTTTTCACATAAAATATTATATATTATATATAATATGAACGCATAACTGACAAAGAAGAAAAAGGAAACCAAAAAAAGAAAGATGTGTACATTGTAATAAAAAAGGATGCTGAAGTCTGATGTATATTGATCCAAAATAGGTAAATAACATCTTATCACCAGATTGTTAAATTAGGCGGTAAAATTCTAGTTAATTGACTTCTTGCTATCTCAGAACGGGTTTACGTTAGGAAAATGAAACCTTCAGGGATGAATTTACAGACTAAAGTGTGTCCCGGTAAGGTATTTGAAGCAACTAACTCCACTCCTTCTCCCTCTAGAGGGCCCTGACCTTTGATGACCTTTAATAACACTTGTGTTATAAAAGTAAAACCTTGCAAAATAGATCTTCTGCTTAATTGAAGTACAGCAAAATTGTTTTCAGCTTCATAACTTTGCTCAATTCCATTTTAAAAGGTTTTAAAGACATGCAAATACATTTTCTAAATTTTTAAAAAAAAACAAAAAACATTTAGATGGCTCAAAGTTTTACTCAAATAACAGGAATTCTATTTTCAGAACTAAAGGCAGAGAAAAAGCAAATAGTAACTGAAAATTAAGGTAAAATGTTGTTTTGTCAAAATTTCAATTATACTTTAGTCTGTAGACCCATCCCTGAAAGTTTCATTTTCCTAACCTAAGCCCTCCGAGATATCAAGAAGTCAATTAACTAGAATTTTACCAATTAAGCTTCTGAAAACACGGTAGGTTAAAAGAATTAATATTTACATCCCGGAAACACAAACTCTTTTCTAGGCCAAAAAAGGGGTTGAACGCAAGATCGGTTTAGATCAATCAGGAGTGTCAAGACTGGTCCAAATGGCGAGTTTGGAGATACATCTGCGATAGAGAACACATAACATCTTGGATTTTGTGTTTGAATCTCAAGGAATGGCCCAAAATTTTCTGTATTCATCCCCCCGTATTAGTATAAAGACTAAAATTGATAAACTATACAGGTAAAGTAAATGTTTAATTTTTTCGAATCTGCTTCACATAAATCTAAATATCCACTAATCATCCAACAGTCATCAATGAAAATATCACCATACGTTCCAAAATCATTTTCACGATGAAAACTAGAAGGAGAGGCTTGTAAACGAGTTTGTCACTGTGAAATAAACAAAAACTCAAAGATTCCATTTCTGGAAAGCCCCTGTTGCATATTTATATACACTTTCATGATTAATTTAACAAAAGCCTTTGCAAAATTCAGCATATATTCAAGGGGCTTCACAATCTTCGTCATAGCTGCATACACCTTTATATCTGTGATCATTTCTCCGGCCCAGTCTTCTGAACCTTCAACCCTGTGCGTGTGTTTTGTACCCTGTTTTTAATTTTTAAGTTCATGTCTCTGGTCCTACCTCTATACTTCAGATATACCTGGAGCGGCCAATTGCCCATCCCCTGCCATATATCAGCCCAGGATTGAATTTCCCAACTGAGCAATAGAACGATTGCTGATTGAACGATATTAGAGTCGAAGGTACTAAATTTTTAAAAGGTGAAGTCAAATAGTGACCATCATTGGAAATAAAATCTCGTGAGAAAATGGCATAGATCAAATGTTCTAGACGAATACGCTCTCTTGCGCCATCTCTCAATCAGCCACATAAATAATAAAAAACAAGATTCCACCAAGGCTATTAATAAAAGTATAGCCAATCAGTCTGGAGGCCATATATAGCTATGTACCGGCGTTACAAAGAATCGGTAATAACCGAAGACAAATTCTCTTTCGTTTTTCTATGATGCGTTTCAATTAATTGCCGAGAGTGGATTTTCAGACTGCATAAAAATGATTAAAACAAAAGGTGAATAACAAAATAGTCCATGGTCAGAATTGAAGTAAAGTAGTCTATATTTTATGGACCATTAGTGAATGCAGTCAAAATTTATGCAGGTAGGGAGGATTTGCGCCGGAAAAGAGGGGAAAAAAATGCGATAAAAAGAGGATTACTATAACTCTTCACAATTTGAAACTCAGGGGATAAGAAAAAAAAAAATCAAAAATTACGATGAGTTCAAACTAAAAGGGGTTCAAGTAAACAAGAGGGAGGGAACAAAAATAAATTCAAATCAACAAGAGTTTGATTCAAAATTTTGATTGTATTTCATAGCATTTGCACAATCGTTGATTCATGCTTTTCTATGGTAAATGCACAAGGCGAAGGACAAAGAAATAAGAACTGAGATATCTAGACAAGAAGAGGAATTGTTCAAAGAGGAGTTCTTCTCTCTTCTCTTGAGAACGCGAGGACTGTTTTCTCGTAGGTTTATGATAAGCTATTGAGTATTCTACAACCGAAATGTTATTCGACGTGTCAAAATAAGCTACAGAGGTCAAAAGAAAGCCATGGGTCACCCACGAGCATCTTCGACCAGTGTAGAAAAGAAATAGCTTCTACACGCTCTATTTGAATTCAGAGTCATAGAAGATCATCACTAGAAATAAAAAAAATTCGGAATGAAACTAATTAGCTTCAAATGGAAAGAAATTTAAGAATAACGAAAGGAACTATAAAGGTAGATGGAAAGTCATTAATGATAAGCTAAATGGTGATAAGAAAAATGAAACTCGGACTAGCCAGAAAGTTGATGACACTGCAGTCAATGGAAGTAAGAAAATTTATAATTTTTTTGGTGGTTATTTTTCAAAAATAGATGAATTAATAAGTGAGACTCCCGATGGAATTCCATACAATGAAACCAATGACATTACTATAAGTCTTTTAAAGATGAAAGCCGTTCGAGAGTGAAGCTGAATATTGACAAAAAAAGACATAGGAATTACAACAAATAATAGAAGTGATTAGGTCGAAATGGTCTGAGAGTGATAGTTTTAATCGGCATACATTTAAACCAGTGACAGTCTTTGTATTGCCGTGTCTTCTTTATCTGATAAATTTGTCGTTGAATAAGGATGAATTTACACAACGAAAAAAAAATTATCCCTTTGCGTAAAGGAAGTTCGAAAAAAGATCCCTCAAACAGGGAACCGATCTCGATGTTGTGGCCAAAAAGTATATTCATAGAAAATTGTACGGTAACTACGCTTTATAGCGACCATACTGTTATTATTTATCTGCTGTAAAACCAGTTTCTCTGTGTGCACTCAGATATAATTAGCTTAGCCTGAGTAAGATAGACTACTATGCAGGTATATTTTAATTAAATATTCAATATATACAGTTGGCTACGTTAGGTATTTAATATAATGCTTTTTGGGCGGCTTGCTTTCCATAGTTCTCTGTTGTAGTTTCCATAATTTAGTGCCTAAAGTATTATATTTTCATCATATTTGGTATATTTCGTTATGATTAACCTAAATTCACTTCTTGAATGTGGTCGCTATAATACGTAAGTAACAATTCTAAAGTCTCCTGAGCCTAAATTGGTTTCACGGGGAAACACAGTTCGAATTCAGAAAAGACCATTCGACTATTCACGCAGTCCATCATCTCAGAGGCTTTATTAACTCTGCGCTTGCACATGGTGAATTAGCATTTTAGATTTTCATAGATTTTAATAAAGCTTTTGATGCTCTTATTTTTAAGTTTTTACTGAGTAGGTTAAGTTGTTAAGGAGTTCAGGAAGCATGATTGAAATAGTTTAAATCTTGCCTTACTGGGAGAAAGCTTAGAGTGAAAATTGCATACATAGAAGTTTTTGGATTCAGTGCGGTGTTCCACAAGGTTTAGAGCTATGGCCCCAAATGTTTCTGATTTATGCAGATATCATATTTTTTTTTTATTCCTGGTGCCGTAATTACGTAACTTGCCCATGACAATGTGTTTACAGGTACATAATTCTGTATGAATCTTTCGACTGAAAAGGCTAATAATGCCCTGGATAAACCATTAAGCGTGACTTCTAGTAAGGTTGGTCCTTATCTTTTAGAAAATAAAATTTTCTGAAGGATGTGTTTTTAAACTAAGTTTTTAGTGTCGATTATTTAGGGTTTATCTAGGTTGTAATTAAAGCTGTAAACTGCATTGTGATGCTGCAACAGCAAAAGTAGTGAAAGGTTGTAGTCTTCTACGAAGGCTAAAGAATGAGCTTTCGCCAAAATCTCAATGGTCTTGCACAATTCATTCTTGTATCAGTTCATATTTGTTGTATGGATATTTGGTGTGGATTAGCTTTTAGTGTCAAATTCTAAAAAGTTCAGATTTCTACAAAATAAAGTTGTTCGTCTTTAAGTGATTACGAGACATTTGAAAGTAATAATTTGAGTTGTTTTACTAAGCGGAACATTTTACATATTTATAATTCAAATCAATATTCACCTGAATCCCTTCGGAAAATATTTAGGTCCAACTGGTTTGATCATTGTTTAGAAACTAGGAATTATTCGGGGATAGCGTCTGAGGCTCGGGGTACTCACGAGCATTTTTACGTTTGCGTTTTGCGGGGCAATAGGTGGGATATTCTCCACCAAAGGGTAAGAAATGCCAGCGAAAAATATTAACGAGTCAAGAGTAGGTTTGAAACGTTGTTTTCAGAGAATTTAATAATGATTTAGGCTACGTTTTTTTTATATATAGTGAAGTTTTGAATAAAGAATAGGATGAAACAACCATAAACAACCAAATGAATTTCTCTTATGGTTGTTGAAAGGTGTAACAGGTACTATTTTATTAACAAACTTATCATATCATACAAAAATATTCATTAAAAAAAAATAATAATATGTATAAAGGAATGTTTTTTTTTCATATATGCCATAACTGCCCGACATTCTCACCGTCTTAAATAGTTTCAATAATTTCAATTGTCTTTTTACAAACACTTTAGCGTACATACTTTATTCATATAAGAATCATGCTTTATACTAACGCATCTTGCTAGTAAACTGTAGGCCGGGGTCGCGCTCACTTCTCCTTCAAACATCAGGATCCAAGCATCCTTTGCATGTGGTAAATGCTTCACCAATGAACAAATTTTTGAATTTCTGAAGATCTGATCTTTGAGGAGGTTTTTTTTAGCGAATGTAAATACACAGTTATCTAGGAATAGAACTCCTTGCCACAAGAGTTATCGGGTGCTAAATGCAGGAACGTTCAGTCCATGACAAGGTAAAACCAAGTAACTAACAACAAGTTTTTTAAGATCCCTGTGTTTTTCACTTTGACGCCTATACATCTTTTGTTGGTACAATGTCTGGCTAGAAATTACTCGGACTTTTTTACGGACAAACATGAAAGAAAATTAACCAATGAAACTGCGAGAAAATTATATTTCGCAGCTTCAATAGCTGAGTAACTTTCCAGTTCCCCTTAAAACGCCAAATTGAAACGAGGCTTTAGAGGTGAATATGAAAACTACACTCTCATCTAGCCTACGGAATACGACTCAGATTCTACAGCAATGTATTTGTGTTGTTTTTTTTCTAGATTTATTCATTTATAGCTACAGCATAAGAAAATCATCCTCATGATATGCGCGGAAGTTCAAATGTTGCGTGGTAGTTCAATAGTCATTGTGTGAAGTTCACTTTTACCTGCGGTAATAAAAAAAAATGAAGTTGTCTGTCTTACTTTCTTCTACGTTAACTGACATAATTTTGTTTCACTTTTACCACCCTTTCAAAACTATTTCGTTTTCTGTGTTTAATTATTGAAACTAGCTCTTCGGACGATCATAAGGTTTTTGAGCCCATGGCATGCTGCATTTAAGTCGTTATCTGTTTATATATATATATATATATATATATATATATATATATATATATATATATATATATATATATATATATATATATATATATATATATATATATATATATGTATATATATATATAAACAGACACAAATCTATGGTAAAAATTAGTAGCACTCCACTTCTTAAGAAATAGGATCCCAAAGTCGATTACGAAGCGTGAGTGTGAGACAGACAGACAGACAGAAAGACAAACAGACAGACAGACAGACAGACAGACAGACAGACAGACAGAAAGACAGGCAGGCAGGCAGGCAGAGAGAGAGAGAGAGAGAGAGAGAGAGAGAGATAGAGAGAGAGAGAGAGAGAGAGAGAGAGAGAGAGAGAGATTACATTACTAAGACATCAAGTTTTCACCGGTCAAAACAATTTTTATTTGCGTGCTTTCTGAACATTACATGTCACCTCACAGTTTACTATTTTAAAAGGAGACTTTTCTGTCGAAACCTATTCTTTTGATTCTTTTTCATTCAAAACTATCAGGAATTGATACTTAAACAAAACTTTGAAACAGACAGTGCTAGTTTTCGAAGGAATCTGTTTATTATTTTAGTTTGTTGAAGCAATATTTTTAATTGGCTAATCAATAAATTGATTTTCTATACATTTGAAAGGCGTGCATTCAAAAGAAAGAAAGTATTGATGAAAGTTACTACATACCAGACCAATAAACCTAGATTGATTGCTTAGAATATAATAATATATAGAAGAAAGAATTTTTGGAAGTTTGAGCAATTTGTGTGGACTTGAGAAGGAATAAGTCTCTTAACTACGCTGGTGGGACACTCTGCTTTAAAATAGGTCATAACAGCTTCAATGGTTTCATTATCATGAAAATTACGGCATGGAACGTTACAAACTTGAAAGACAGATATCGTACTGACATTTTGACTGACAGATTCAAAAATTTTGAACTAGACTTGCTAGGAGTTACATAAATTCATCGCCCAGGGTTAGAAAAATGAAATTAGGTGATAAAGAATCTATTTATTCACATAGTAATACTGAGATACATTGGCATGGGTAGGACTCATAATAAGTAAAGAAGTATTGGAAGGAATCAATAATAAAATTCTAGTTACATACTTTACGACCAAAAGGTACAGACATCAGTCATAGCAGTAATCAAACAGTTCGTGGTAACGAACTGTAGTAAGGAGCGACCCGGCTCAATAGTAATCAAAACTCTAAAAAATTGAATTTTGATATCAATAGCTACATCAAAAGAATCGCATTTTAATGCTGATTTTAAATATATATGTTTCATCAAGTTTAATCATACCCATCAAAAGTTACGAGCCTGAGAAAATTTGCCTTATTTAAGAAAATAGGGGGAAACACCCCCTAAAAGTTGTGGAATCTTAACGAAAATGACACCATCAGATTCAGCGTATCAGAGAACCCTACTGTAGAAGTTTCAAGCTCCTATCTACAAAAATTTGGAATTTTGTATTTTTTTCCAGAAGACAAATCACGGGTGCGTGTTTATTTGTTTGCTTTTTCTTTTTCCCAGGGGTCATCGTATCGACCAAGTGGTCCTAGAATGTAGCAAGAGGGCTCATTCTAACGGAAGTGAAAAGTTCTAGTGCCCTTTTTAAATGACCAAAAAAATTGGAGGGCATCTAGGCCCCCTTCCACGCTCATTTTTTCCCAAAATCAACGAATCAAAATTTTGAGATAGCCATTTTGTTTAGCACAGTCGAAAACCATATTAACTATGTCTTTGGGGATGAGTTACTCCCCCACAGTCCCTGGGGGAGGGGCTGCAAGTTACAAACTTTGACCAGTGTTTACATATAGTAATGGTTACTGGGAAGTGTACCGACGTTTTCAGGGGGATTTTTTTTTGGTTTGGGTGTGGGGTTCAGGGGAGGGGCTAAATGGGAGGATCTTTCCTTAAAGGAATATTTCATGGGGGAAGAGAAATTCAATGAAAAGGGCGCAGGATTTTCTAGCATTACTATTAAAAAAAAAAACAATGAAAATATAAACATGAAAAAGTTTTTTCAATTGAAAGTAAGGAGAAGCATTAAATTTAAAACGAACAGAGATTATTACACATATGAGGGGTTCTAAAAACACTTTAGCATAAAGAGCGATGTATTTAGGAGGAGATAAATACTTCGCTCTTTATGCTAAATTATTTTTAGTAGTTTCAACTATTTATTCTACGGCCTATCTGATTGACGGGTCACTCTTAAAGAATTGGGACAAAACAAGATTTAGTGTGAAGAGCGAGGTATTAACGAGGGGACCAACCCCCTCATATATATAATCAAAAATATAAGAATATAAAAGTTTGTTACGTAAGTTAATTCTTAAGTTACGTATATTTTTTACTAATAAAAACGCTCGTTAAAAATTAAAAGTTCTAGTTGCCTTTTTAAGTTACCGAAAAATTTGAGGGCAACTAGGCCTCTTTCTCCACCCCTTATTTCTCAAAACTAAGAGAAAGCCATTTAGCCAAAAAAAGAATTAATATACAAATTTCATTTTAATAATTTATGTGTGGAGAGCCAAAACCAAACATTCATTAATTCAAAAACGTTCAGAAATTAAATAAAAAAAAAAACTATTTTTTTTAGCTGAAAGTAAGGAGCGACATTAAAACTTAAAACGAACAGAAATTACTCCGTATATGAAATGGGTTGTACCCTCCGCAATCCCTCGCTCTTTACGCTAAAGTTTAACTCTTTGCCACAATTCTACTTTTTAAAACAATCTTCCCTTTTTAATATTTTGAAAGGATTCCGTCAAGGTGGCCTTACCTCACCTTCTTTATTTAATAACCCTGTTTTAAATGCCCAAAATTCTGTTAATTTTAGTTGTATTCACCGTGGATTTAACTTGTCTTTAATAACTTTAGCAGATGACGTTTTGAATCTAAGCCGTACTTTTAGTGGATGTGAAAACGCGTTTAATCAGCTTTATAATGAATATAAAAATATTGGGCTTTCTTTCAATGTTGATAAAACTGCTGTTGTAGCTTTCAATTTTAAAGAGACAAATGGCCCTATTTTTTTTATCTTTAGCTAATGTTCATGTCCCCCTTTCTCAAAAATTAGTTTACCTTGGAATGCCTATTGGAAAAAATATGAAAGAAATTGTGAATTTATCCCTTGAACTTCTGAAGAAAAAACTGAGAATTGCAAATGCTTCAATTGCATCTAATATTAAACATATTGATAAATTAAATCTTGCGAAAATTTATAATAGCCTAGTTGTACCTCATCTCCTTTCTCTTTGTCCGGTTTGGCAGTTTTTTAGTGAACCTCAGAAACTATCTGTTCGTAGAGTATATTTTCGTTATGCTAAATTCCTTCTCAGTTACCCTCCTTGGACTAGAAATAGTTACTTAGTGAACAAATTCTGCCTAGTTTCTCCTACATCTATTATTGATAAAAGGCTTCATGATTTTCGTTCTTCTATGTCGATAGTGTCTCACCCATGGTCAGCATTACTTATTTAATTGTTTGATTGTGTTGATTTGTATTTATTTGTACTTTTTTTTTCTCTCTTATTATTCCATCTTAAGGGCGTTCCGCCCTCTTTTTGTAGATGGGTTATAAATAAATTGAATTGAATTGAATTAAAAGCTTTAGCGTTAAGAGCGAGGGGTTGCGGAGGGTACAACCCATTTCATATACGGAGTAGTTTCTGTTCGTTTTAAGTTTTAATGTCGCTCCTTACTTTCAGCTAAAAAAATTAGTTTTTTTTATTTAATTATGTTTCATAAAAAGGAAGAATTAGCTGGATTAAACCAGTGAATTGCGTAGCTTTTTTTTTTTTTTCAAAACCTAACAAACACAATTGGTCCAAACTGAACGAAAAAAGTTCAAAACAGCAATACAGCGGAAACTTTTCGTTTTTCTATTAGACAATTGACAATTGACATTGACACTTGACATTGACAATTGACAATTGACAATGAGACAATTGACCAAAGTCATAAACATTTTACTTACAGGAGTATATTACGAAAAATGAATTGACTGGAAGAAAAAATTCAGCTGAAAATTTTTAAGAATTTATTTTTTATATATAAAAGGAACAATGAAAAAGTTATAATTAAAAGCTTTAGTCAAATCTCATTCTTTGTGACAGGCGGAGTTATACCTCAGTCCAGTTGTTTCCAAGCGTGGCTTTATCCACGATGCTGTCACAAGGTGACAATTTAGCATATTCAGCAAATGCATGAAATGGAGAAGAGAGACAAGTAGCTCGTCTGTGAGGTAATAACTATCTACTGGCGTTTTTAGTTTTTCTCTAAGAGTCGTTTCAAAGCCTGGAGGTACATGGAGCTTTGAACGGCTCTGTCAGTAGTTTTACCCACCAAAATCGTAGAGCTGAATTTACCATATATAGCTATATTACCAGCATTACTTTCTGATGTAAGTTTCCACTATTTCCGATATTCTACTGGAAACTTAGTAATTCTTCAGTTTCCATATATATATTTATATGCTTACTGTTACTTACAGAAAAACTACGAAAACGTTCTATTGTTATATTTCAGCCTATATGGATTAAAAGTTTTTTCTAATTTTAATCAGCCTGACAGTTAGTGGTATACTACTATAAAAATTTTAGGTTGACATCCTTCATGACCAAAGCATTTATACCCTTAGACTAAGCTAAGAAACTGAGAAAATTGTCTTATAAATACTGCCTTAAAAAACCAGCTGAGAAATAAAAAAATCTAAACAACAAAAATTGAAGACCTTGAGCCAGCCATTTTCATAACTTATAACGTAAGGTCCCAGGTCCCAAGAGCATTCTTCCTACGCACGACCAAGTCACCTTTTTTGTGCTTTGATTCAAATTTTCAACATTCAACTATTCTCTCTATTCCTTCATTTCCACAAACAAAGGGAATACATGTCTTTCACTTAAAATACCTTGAATTGTGTTAATATCTACAGGATTTACTGGAGAATATAGCATATGAACAACAACCTAAGCAAAAATTAATGATAAAGGTACATTTTTAGACATGTTATTACTATGATACCTACGAAAGAAATTGTTTTCATCTTAAAGCTATTTGACACCTCTTCGGGCGTGCCACCAATAAAAAAAAAATACGGGTATCCTCTGTGGTTATTTTCTCACCCCCAAGAATCATGTCTCTTTCTTTTGAAAACTGGTGCAAGTGCTCATCCTTAGACTCTTTAATCTGCTTTGAAATTGATTTTAAACTACCTTTCATTGCAGTGCCGTTTTTTTCTTTTTTTCCGGTTTAGTCCTTAAACATAGACCGTACTTGGATTTATCAGTGGCCAGAGGAAGGACTTGCATTCAATTCGTCACACACATATCTCTCCAGCCTTCAAATTGGTTTAAAACATATTGTTCTCTGTGAGTCGCAGTAACTTCACAAAGCAAAGTTTCCACAGGCATTGTTTTTACGCTAACAAATAACATGCCTCACGTCATGATCTTTTCAAAGTGATGTCATAGCTTCAAGTCAGTAAGTACCTGGCACATACTTCAATAATATTCAGGCAAAATCGTCAAGCTCGACGTCACCTAGGGCTTATTAGATAGTGTTCGGAATGATTTTGTATTATATCGTTTTATATTTCCGGACACATAAGTTATAATGAGTCAAGTTCAGAAAATAGAAGAGCAAATAGACGTATCAAAAGATAATGAACACAAAAGTGAGATCAGAAGGAAGAGAGGAAGAGACTACAATGAGAATTATGATAAAGAAAAAAGAATTTGCCACAACGATTATCTAGATGAGCCAAGATTGAAGAAAAGGAAAACAGTAGATTCAGATGATGTTGCTGATAAGAAACGTCTTGAAGGACCAATTTATTATCTCCGAGACTGTTCAGACTTAACGTCCAATAAATCAGTTTGTCGATTGAAAAATGAACTCGAAAAGAAGAGAGCAAGAGAGCACAATGAAAATCACGATGAAGAAAATAGAATTTGCTACAGCGGTTATAAAGGCAAACCAAGAGTAAAGAAAGGAAGAAGAGAAGATCCTGACAATATCGACAATAAAAAGCACTTTGATAACGTCGTACATGAAAGAAATAATAGTGGTAATACCCCTTTATTTATGACACTGTCTAAAGATCAAGTGAGTGTAACTAAATTTCTTGTTGAAAATGGAGCCGACCTAATTCCCTGTCGCTTCGACATCTTATCAAATGAAGAAATAAGTAAGAAGTTACAAGAGTACAACTTACCTGTTGTACCAGTAAATGATAGCACAAGGAGCGTTCTTATCAGTCGTTTAAAAAAATTTCAGCCGTCTGTAGCTTCTGTCACACAAAGCAAGGAAAACCCTAGGAAGTCCCCAGCTCCGTCTACTACTCGCTCTCCTGGCCAATCTAGAGAAAGACCACCTGAGCTCGAACTTCAAGCAAGGTTACCTATTGACTACACAGATTTTTATATTGAGCGACTCTTCAGAGAATTAAGGTGGGAAAAGCCCAAGATTTCAGCTAAGAACAGGGATATCCTCATTAAAAAGATCAAGCACGCAAAAGCAAGGTCTAAAAGTGCATCCGGGAAACATTGTAGTTTCGACAGCTTATCAACTAAGGAAATATTTAAGAAGTTACAAGAGCATAATTTACCTGTTGTACCAGTAAATTGTGGCACAAGAAACGCTCTTGTCAGTCGTTTAAAAAAAAAATCAGCCGTCTTTAGCTTCCGCCATGCAACGCAAGGAAGACCCCAGAAAGTCCCCAAGTCGATCTACTGCTCACTCTCCAGGCCGATCTAGAAAAAGACCTCAGACACATGAACTACAACTTGAAGCAACGCTACCCATTGACTACACTGATGCTGATATTGAGCAAAACTTCAAAAAATTAGGATGGGGAAAGCCCAAGATCACAGCTAAGAACAGGGATATCCTCATTAAAAAGATCAAACACGCAAGAGCAAGATCTGGAAGTGCGTCTCGGAAGCATTGCAATTATGACAGCTTATCAAATGAAGAAATATTTAAGAAGTTACAGGAGTATAATTTACCTCTTGTACCAGTAAATGATAGCACAAGAAACGTCCTTATCAGTCGCTTTAAAAAAATATCGGCTGTCTGTAGCTTCTGCCATGCAGCACAAGGAAAACCCTAGGAAACCCTCAACTTGATCTACTGCTCGCTTTCCTGGTTGGTCTAGGAAAAGGCCTCCAACAGCTCATCTAGAGCTTCAAGAAACCTTACCTATTGGCCATTACACTGATGCTGATATTGAACAAATCTTCAAAGAATTAGGATAGGAAAGCCCAATATCACAGCTAAGAATAGGGATCTCCTCAGCAAAAGGTCGCTCAAGCTTTCAAGTAGGGACCACTTTTTTTTCAAATTTCAATCCCTCACTTGAAATAGCTTAAATGCCGCCCCTGTTCCTAGAAAAAAATTCTACCAAAAATATCTCTTTTATAGAAAAAAATTCATTAGTTGCTTATTCCTTCGTCACCACCTTTGTAAAATTAAAATTGCACTAGCAACGATTTAACCCTATAGAGGCAACTGTTGTAGAAAAATAACACTGTACTCTTTGAGCTTAGACTGACATCTTGCTTTAAAAAAAAATATTGCTTTTAGCAACATCTTTTGATTTTGCTGAAAGATGGCAGTCGATTGATGCCTTTGGGAAGCTGCTGTGTGACGCCTGGCCTAAACAGTTAGTCACTAAAACCAAAGGATAAGAAAAACGAGTGAAAAGGTAGGCAATTTCTAAGCCAGAAACGGGAAATAAAATGAAAAGGTGGGAGACTCCTTGTATGTCATATGTGTATAAAATATATACAATTTAGAATTACTTTAGTTGAAATTCACAAAGTGTGACAGAATTTGGATGAGTAGCAAGATACATTTCCTCATGTCATAAAAATACAACATCGGACGATCGTAGCTCAAAATTATGAAACGAATAACGTGTACCAAAATGCTTATGCGATAATAAACAAAAGATATTGTTTGTCTTAGGCTTGTGGTTGTTACTATTATAGACCAGCGAATCCATAGGAATAATCTATATTATATTTTAGAAGTTATATAATTTTCGTTTTCTTTCTAAATGGCGGAATCTTACGACAGACTAAGAAAACGAGCTCAAAAATTGCCGAATTGATGCAGAAGAGGCCGCCAAGTATATTTTTAACATTCCAGAAGACATGTTGTTGGACGTGTTTGACGATGATGATGACGATGATGATGACGATGGTTCAGACTTCCTATATCCAGAAGATCTTATCAATGATCCTGATGAAGACTAGTTGCCTCTACTGGACAATTCCCACTTCTTTTCGGAACAGGATGACATGGAGGCTAACACTGAACCCAGCGACGATTACTCGGTGGAAACTCCACCCTCGAGTCAGCAACAGCAATCGGGAACAGCAAGTACTGAAAAATCAAAGAAGAAATCGAAAGTCCAAGAAAAATTCGGCTGGAGAAAAGTAGAGATAGAAAAAGTTGATCTGTCTTGGAAAGGAGAGCCTCGCCAAGTTCCAGGCATCTTGTGGACTCCACTGAAATACTTTCAAAAATCTTTGACGATGAACTTCTTGAGCTAATAGTTGAACAAAGTAACCTCTTTTCACTTCAAACTGGGGGATGCAACCTCTGTCTCACTGTCAAAGAGCTAAAAGTTTTCATGAGCATTATTCTACTATTGGGGGTGATAAGAGTTTTCTATTATCGAATGCACTGGGAAGCAGCTACCAGATACCCACAAATTGCCGACAAGATGGGCCGACAAAGATTTGATAAAATCAAACTTTTTCTTCACTTCAACGACAACAGTAAAGCTAAGAAACCTGGAGAACAAGGATTTGACAAGTTATACAAGATTCGACCCGTTCTGGGTCATATCCGTTCTAAGTTTCTTGAAGTCACTCCCGAAGAACACCATTCAATTGATGAGCAAATGATTCCTTTCAAGGGGCGAAGCAACTTGAGACAATATCTGCCGAAAAAGCCGACGAAGTGGGGAATAAAAGTCTTCACAAGAGCTGGTGTGTCAGGTTTTGTACATGATTTTGAAGTTTATCAAGGGAAGGGCACTCTTGTTGAAGATGACATAGAGCCAGATCTTGGAGTCGGAGGCAACATAGTTTTATGTCTGATAAGTACCTTGCCAGAGAAAATCAACTTCAAAATTTATTTTGACAACTGGTTTTCAGGCTTGAAACTAATGAGTTTGCTCAAAATCAAAGGATTCCCTTGTATTGGTACGTTGAACAAAGCACGACTGAAGGGCTGCCCACTCCTCACAGATGGTGAAGTGAAGAAACGAGAAAGAGGAACTTCAGATTACACGACTGACATTCATTCCGGCAGTATTGTAGTGAAATGGTTAGATAACAAAACAGTTTGTTTGGCTTCGACGTATGCAGGAATAACACCACAGGGTATGTGCAGACGCTGGAATGTCAAGGATAAATCCAGGGTTGAAGTTTAAATGCCAGCCATTGTTTATGAGTACAACCATCATATGGGTGGCGTAGGTTTAGTGGACATGCTGGTGGAGATGCGCGGAACTCATCTTCGGACACGAAAATGGTATATGAGAATCTTCTGGTGGCTTATTGACACATCAGTCTGCAATAGCTGGCTCCTTTTCAGGTCAGACGTCAAAGCGCTGACTTTAAGGAGAGACGAACCGATGATCTTGAGGACCTTCAGGTCTGAAGTTGTTGTAGGGTTGTATGCCTTGGCGCGTGTGATGCCCCAACTTAAACGTGGTAGACATCCGCAGATGTCGAAGCAAGTCCCAGCCCCATTCGAAGTCGCAACTGAATCCGACAGGCAATATCTGGTCAAGCCGATGGACTTGATCACTGGCGGAAAAAAGACTGGCAAGCAGAGCCGCTGTAAAGAGTGCAAATCAGGATATACCACCTTTGAATGCAAAAAATATGACCTTCCACTGTGCCTTACTGCCAAAAGCAATTGTTTTAAAGCTTTTCACACCAAGTGAAAGTGCCCCTTTTTATACACTTGAGAGGCTAATGTTGTATTTTTACAATGTGGTCTAAAATTGACGATTTTGAATAAATCATGCAAACAAAATGTTTTTTGTCAATAGTCTGACCTAGAGATCACATGGGAAGCGTTGGAGATTTTTCCTGGTATTTGTTCAAAAATATAGTGGCCTGTCAAGGGTTAAGTTTTATTTATTAGAACATGTTTGTCTTCTCAGGGATGTTAGTTCTATAGATATTTATTGTGCAATGTCTTACTACCATCTTGATTCAAAATTGAGCTGTACAAAAAATACTAGAAAAAACTTCCCTTCTCCATTTTAGCTACAAACCATCGTGTTATATAGAGCCTAAATTTAGACTTATTAGCCAACTTCTCAGTAACAAACTGTCACTGGTCTAAACAGCTGCAAATATTCTTCATCTATTCCATTCAGATACAAGCACAATGTCTTATTGGTATAAATATAAACTTAACTTTAATGGAAAATAGCTCAATATGCAATTATTCAGCTTTTAGTAGGGTAGTAGGCAGTAGGCAGTAGGCAGTAGTAGGCTTAAAATTAAACAAAAAGAGACACGGGTTAAAAACTAGCCAAAAAATCTCCTTCTGAATTCGCTTTAAGCCAATCCACCAAAACTAAGTAGAAAGATATGTAGATTGCACCTTGTTTAAATTGAAATTTGTGATGATTTCCAGAGGTAATTTCCAGAGGTTTCCAGATGATTGGAGGTAAAAGCTTGGCCTCTGAGGTGAAGAGGATGCAGTGAATGGAATAATCTTCCGAAAGTTTGAACGAGGTTAGAAACAAAACATATCTTTAATGCTACATTTTATCAAAATCGTTGACGTTTCTTTTGCAACACTACCTCTGGAAGACCTTTTTTTAGGTGGATTGTGTGGGGAAAAAAGCAAAAAATCAGCAAAAAATGTTATTTCTAATGGAAGTTTTGAGCAAAATTGAAACTTAAACGGAAAAAAATTGTTTGCTTTTCAGCCCATTCATCATGTATACATAATTAAATAAAAAAAAAACAAGTTTTTTTAACGAAAAGTAAGGAGCGACATTAAAGCTTAAAACGAACAGAAATTACTTCGTATATGAAAAGGAATGCTTCCTCATCAACGATCCGCTCTTTACGCTAAAGTTTTACTCTTTCTCTTAACTCTACTTTTTAAAACAGTAAAAAAAATTAGCGTAAAGAGCGGGGTGTTGATGAGGAATCATCCCCTGTCATATACCAAGTAATTTCTGTTCGTTTTAAGTTTTAATGTCGCTCCTTACTTTCCGTTAAAAAAAACTTGTTTTTTTTTTTTTAATTTAATTTCTGAACGTTTTTGAATCAATGCATGTTTTGATTTTGGCTCTCCGCAGGTGAATAATTAAAACGAAATTCGCATATTTTTTTTTCTAAATGGCTTTCTCATAGTTTTGATCGAATGGTTTTGAAAAAAAAGGAGGGGAGAGGAGGCCTAGTTGCCCTCCGATTTTTGGCTACTTAAAAAGGCAACTAGAATTTTAATTTTTTTACGGATGTTTTATTAGTAAAAAATATACGTAGCTTACAAAATTAGCTTACGTAACGAACTTCTGTATTCTCGTGTTTTTATTACATATATGAAGGGGTTCAACCCCTCGTCAGTGCCTCGCTCTTTACACTAAAGCTTAAATTTTGTCCCAGATTCTTAAGAATGACCCCTGAATCACAAAAGCCGTAGAATAAATAGTTGAAATTACTAAAAATACTTAAGCGTGAAGAGCGAGGTATTAGGAGGAGGTGAGCTCATCATATGCGGAATAATTTCTGTTCGTTTTAAGTTTTAATGTTTCTCCTTACTTTTAGCTGAAAAAAACTTTTTCATGTTTATTTTTTCATTGTTTTTTTTTAATAATGCTAGAAAATCCTGCGCTCCCTTCCTGAAAATTTTCTTCCCCCATGACAAATTCCTCCAACATATACCCCTCTTCTCCCCCCTCCCAACCTAAAAATCCCCCTGAAAACGTCTGTAAACTTCCAAATAACCATTACTATATGTAAGCACTGGTCAAAGTTTGTAACTTTTGGCCCCTCCCACGGGGACTGTGGAGGAGTGAGTCGTCCCCAAAGAAATAGTTATAAGGTTTTTTTACTATGCTGAATAAAACGGCTATCTCAGAATTTCGCTCTGGTGACTTTGGGAAAATAATTAGTGTGGGAGGGGCCCTCCAATTTTTTTGGTCACTTGAAAAGGGCACTAGAACTTTTCATTTCCGTTAGAATGAGCCCTCTTGCAAGATTCTAGGACCACTGGGTCGATACGATCACCCCTGGGAAAAAAAAACAAAAAAAAAACAAATAAACACGCATCCGTGATCTGCCTTCTGGCAAAAAATACAATATTCCACATTTTTGTAGATAGGAGACTGAAACTTCTACAGTAGGGTCAATCTGATGGTGTGATTTTAAGTGAAGTTTTGCGACGTTAAGATTCTATGACTTTTAGGGTTTGTTTCCCCCTATTTTCTAAAATAAAGCAAATTTTTTCAGGCTCATAACTTTTGATGTGTAAAACTAAACTTGATTGAACTTATATATTTAAAATCAGCATTAAAATGCGATTCTTTTGATGTAGCTATTGATATCAAAATTTTTTTATATCCATTTTCTAGAGTTTTGGTCACTATTGAGCCGGGTCGCTCCTTACTACACTTTGTTACCACGAACTGTTTGATTCTACTTTATTAAACTCTTTCTCTCAATTCTACTTTATTAAACAGTAAAGAACTTAAGCGTAAAGAGCGGGGCTTTGAGAAGGGAACAGCCCCTTTCAAACACGGAGTAATTTCTGTTCGTTTTAAGTCTTAATGTCTCCTTACTTTCAGTTAAAAAAAAAAAACAAGTTTTTTTATTTAATTTCTGAACGTTTTTGAATTAATGCATGTTTGATTTTGGCTCTGCGCAAATGGCTAAATGGCTCTCTCTTAGTTTTGGTCAGACGATTCTGAGAAATATGGTGCGGGGAAGGAGGCCTAGTTGCCATCCAATTTTTCGGTTGCTTAAAAAGGCAGCTAGAACTTTTAATTCTTAATGAACGTTTTTATTAGTAAAAAATGTACGTAACTTAAGAATTAACTTAGGTAACAAACTTCTTTATTCTTATATTTTTACTAGCTGTTGGGGTGGCGCTTCGAGCCATCCCAACACCTAGTTGGTAGGGGTGCTTCGTGCCCCCCAAGCCCCCCCCGCGCGTGAAAGTCGTTACGCGCCATATTAGTTACGCGCCAGTGTAGTTGTGTCCCTGTGTCCCACCTGTGAATATAGATAGATATCTATATATATATATATATATATATATATATATATATATATATATATATATTTAACTACGTAAAACTTGCGAATATACAACATTCTTTGCTGTCCCATTGTCTGTCCATATAAATAGATTGTCAGGTTTACCAACTCTTGAACATGTAACATAATAATTGTCCATGGGAAAACATTCCGTATTCAGATCTATACCGCATTTTTCTGACGATTGCCCTTGAGCTTTGTTGATGGTGATTGCCAATCGAACATTCCCTATGTCCCACCTGTGAATATAGATATATATATATATATATATATATATATATATATATATATATATATATATA
Organism: Artemia franciscana; assembly: GCF_032884065.1. Classification (NCBI taxonomy): domain Eukaryota; kingdom Metazoa; phylum Arthropoda; class Branchiopoda; order Anostraca; family Artemiidae; genus Artemia; species Artemia franciscana. Next base: position 83,724 of record NW_027069063.1, read on the forward strand.
TATATATATATATATATATATATATATATTTATATATATATATATATATATATATATATGTTTTTAACTACGTAAAACTTGCGAATATACAACATTCTTTGCTGTCCCATTGTCAGTGCATATAAATAGATTGTTAGGTTTCCGTATTCAGATCTATACCTCATGATTGTAATGATTGCCCTTGAGCTTTGTTGATGGTGATTGCTAATCGACCATTCCCTGTGTCGCTGACGTCATTTATATATCCCCCTGTGCCCCCGGCGTCCTCGTTGTAGTTGTGTCCCTGTGTCCTGGTCGTCATTTATATTCCCTGTGTCCCGGTCGTCATTTGTGTCCCGGCATCCCAGTCTGTAATCTCTCTTTGAGTGTCCCGGTCGTCATTTATATTCCCTCTGTCCCGGTGTCCCGGTCTGTAATTTCTCTTTGAGTGTCCCGGTCGTCATTTATATTCACTGTGTCCCGGTCGTCATTTGTGTCCCGGTGTCCCGGTCTGTAGTGTCATTTTATAATGACGTCATATACAAAGCCTTATATACTTATAATGACGTCAAATGCAAACCCACAAACAAACAAACATGCATATATACAACTTATTTTTATATATATTGATACAGTTTCTTTTTTAGTTTTTTTCTTTTTTAGTTTTTTCTTTTCTTAGTTTTTTTCTTTTTTAGTTTTTCTTTTTTTTAGTTTCTTCTTTTTATTGATATGTTTTCTTCAATTTGTCAATGTTCATTCTAACATTGACACTTGGAAAAATCTTTACGTGCCAAGCATGCTAAAGCTCCAACAATTTATAATAAACCTCAAATTTTGGGTATTTGTTTTAAGATTTTCGAATTACTTTAATCTATTGTCGAAATATATTGAAAAATTTGTTCAATTTCCAGTTTTTTTTAAGTTTTTTCTTTTTTTTTAGTTTTTTAGCTTTTTTAGTTTTTTTTCTTTTTAGTTTTTTACTTTTTTTTTTATTTTTTTACGTTTTTTTCTTTTTAGGTTTTTAATTTTTTTAATTTGTTTTATTTTTAGTTTTTTTAGTTTTTTCTTTTTAGTTTTTTTTTAGTTTTTTACCATTTTTCTTTTTTCAGTTTTCTTTTTCTTCTTTATTTTTCAGACGTAAATACGTATCGCCGAATTTTAGTTTTTTTAACTAAAATCTGGTAGACATTGATGACCTTATCCAAGTCAAAATCCCAAACCTATTCATTATCGCTATCATTTTAAGTTTTGATACGTTTTGACTCTCGCTGTCGAGGTGGATTTTAATCTAACTGCGCGGTTTTGCGTTCTTTAGCCGCAAGCCTTTTGGCATTAACCCTTTGAGCAGATTCCTTGGCTGTTTCTTCTGCCATTGTAGGATTTATACTAAAATTTCTCTTTGAATTAACTATTTGAGCAGCTTCCTCGGCTGTTTCTTCTGTCAGTTTAAGATCTATACTAAAAATTCCTCTTCACGTGCCAAGCTTGCTAAGGCTCAAAAATTTATAATAAACCTAAACCTTTTAAGTATCTGTTTTAAGGTTTTTGAATTACTTTAATCTATTGTCAAAATATTTCGAAATATTTATGCAATTCCCAGTTTTTACATTTTAGTTTGTTTTCTTTTTCTTCTTTATTTTTCAGACGTCATTATGCAAATCCTCAACACAAAAATACATACAACTTATTTAAATATATATATATATATATATATATATATATATATATATATATATATATATATATATATATATATATATATATATATATATATATATATATATATATATATATATATAGAAGATATAATCTGGCGTAACAGACATAACACACAAACAACTTATTTATAGATTATGTATATGAGGGGATTTGACCCCTCGTTAATACCTCGCTCTTTAAACTAAAGCTTAAGTTTTGTCCCAACTCTTTAAGAATGACCCCTGAATCAGAAAGGTCATAGAATAAATAGTTGAAACTACTAAAAATACTTTAGCATAAAGAGCGAGGTATTTAGGAGTAGAAGCCCTCATATGCGTGATAATTTCTGTTCGTTTTAAGTTTTAATGCTACTCCTTACTTTGAATTGAAAAAAAATTTCATGTTTAATTTTTCATTGTTTTTTTTTTATAGTAATGCTGGAAAATCCTGCGCCCTTTTCATTGAATTTCTCTTCCCTTCGTGACATATTCCTCCAAGGAAAGATTCTCCGACATAGCCCCCTCCTCTCAAACCCCCTCCCCCCTAAACCAAAAAAATCGCCCTGAAACGTCTATACACTTCTCAATAACCATTACTGTACGTAAACACTGGTCAAAGTTTGTAACTTGTAGGCCCTCCCCCTGGGACTGTTGGGGAGTAAGTCATCCCCAAAGACATAGTTATTATGGTTTTCGACTATGCTGAACAAAATGGCTATCTTAAAATTTTATTCCGTTGACTTTGGGAAAAAACGAGAGTGAGAGGGGGCCTAGGTGCCCTCCAATTTTTTTGGTCACTTAAAAAGGGCACTAGAACTTTTCATTTCCGTTGGAATGAGCCCTCTTGCGACATTCTAGGACCAGTTGGTCGATACGATGACCGTTGGGAAAAAAAACAAACAAACAAGTAAACACGCACCCGTGATCCGTCTTCTGGCAAAAAATACGAAATTCCACATTTTTGTATATAGGAGCTTGAAATTTTTGCAATAGGGTTCTCTGATACGTCGAATGCGATGGTGTGATTTTCTTTAAGATTATATGACTTTTAAGGGATGTTTCCCCCTACTTTCCAAAATAAGGCAAATTTTCTCAGGCTCATAACTTTTGATGGCAAAGACTAAATTTGATGAAACTTATATATTTAAAATCAACATGAAAATCCAATTCTTTTGATGTATCTTTTAGTATCAAAATTCCGTTTTTTAGAGTTTCGTTTACCATTGAGCCGGGTCGCTCCTTACTACAGTTCGTCACCACGAACTGTTTGAAAAAAACTAAAATAAACTTACTTATATACTTACTGTATACTTTTAGAATTATCCAAAACTAGTATTATGCGAAAAAGGCAAAACAGTATAGAATGCTGCTATAGTAGAAAAATAATGCGTGTTATGATTTTGTTGTGGCAGGACAGAATAAATCATTTTAGGATGTTCGTGTTTGAATTCTCAATTTGATACTACCCTGCGAAATGTGCTCAGTTCAATGAAAAAGTCTCTTTTAGGTTTTAAAATGGAAATTTCCAAATCCAGATTACTTTGTAGACAAATCGGGATTTACATTTTCGGATAATGTTACGACCGAGTGGGGTGTTGACTGGCCGCCACCTGGTGTACATCTCAGAACACCTCGTGTGAAGGACTATTCCGCCACGCTTGATACTGTTCTGCCACACTTGGCATAGTCCCCTAAACACTTGGAGTACTCCCCAAAACGCTTGAACAGTTCTGTCATGATTAGAACGTGCTACCTGGTTTACATGATTTCTGAGAAAGTGTGACACCTCGGTTAAGACTAGAATGACCTCAGAAATTTGCAAAGCATATAGAAATTTTCCTTACTATTGACAGAATTGGCGTATTTCTGGAGTTTATATTACGGTCTATTAGTTCTTAATTTCAAATTAAATAAAAAAAAACAAGTTTTCTTTAACTGAAAGTAAGGAGCGACGTTAAAACTTAAAACGAACAGAAATTACCCCGCATATGAAAGGGGCTGTTCCCTCTTCAACGCCTCGCTAATTGCGCAGAATTTTGACTCTTCCTCTCAACTCTACTTTTTAAAATAGTAAAAACTTTAGCGTAAAGAGCAGGGCGTTGAAGAGGGAACAGCCCCTTTCATTTACAGGGTAATTTCTGCTCGTTTTAAATTCTAACGTCACTCCTTAGTTTCAGTTAAAAGAAACTTATTTTTTTATTTAATTTCCGAACTTATTTTTTAGTTAATCCATGTTTTGATTTCGGCTCTCCGCAGATGAATAATTAAAGCAAAACTTGCATATTTATTTATTTGGCTAAATGGGTTTCCCATAGTTCTGATCAAATTATTATGAGAAAAAAGGAGGGGGAGGAGGCCCAGTTGCCCTCCAATTTTTTGGGTACTTCAAAAGGCAACTAGAACTTTTAGTTTTTTAAGAACGTTTTCATTGGTAAAAGATATACGTAGCTTACGAATTAGCTTACGTGACAAAATTCTATATTCATATGTTTTTATTACGTATATGATTAGCTTACGTATATGTGGTTCGCCGACTCGGCAATACCTCGCTCTTTACACTAAAGCTTAAATTTTGTCCCCTGAATCACAAAGGCCGTAGAATAAATAGTTGAAATGACTAAAAATACTTTAGCGTAAAGAGTGAGGTATTAGGAGGAACTGAACCACTTATATGCGTCTGTACACTTCCCAATAACCATTACTATATGCAAACACTTGTTAAGGTTTGTAACTTGCAGCCCCTCCCAGGGGGACTTTGGGGGAGTAAGTCGTCCCCAAAGATATAGTTATAAAGTTTTTCGACTATGCTGAATAAAATTGCTATCTCAGAATTTTGATCCGACGACTTTGGGAAAAAATGAGCGTGGGAGGGGGCCTAGGTGCTCTCCAATTTTTGGTCACTTGAAAAGGGCACTAGAACTTTTCATTTCCGTTCGAATGAGCCCTCTCGCAATTCTAGGACCACTCGGTCGATACGATCACCCCTGGGAAAAAGAACAAAAAAACAAAAAAACAAACAAACAAATAAACACGCATCCGTGATTTTTCTTCTGGCAAAAAATACAAAATTCCACATTTTTGTAGATAGGAGCTTGGAACTTGTACATTAGGGCTCTCTGATACGCTGAATCTGACAGTGTCATTTTCGTTAAGATTCTATGACTTTTAGGGGATGTTTCCCCCTTTTTTTTTAAATAGGGCAAATTTTCTCAGGCTCGTAACTTTTGATAGGTAAGACTAAACTTGATGAAACTTACATATTTAAAATCAGCATTAAAATGCTATTCTTTTGATGTAACTATTGGTGTCAAAATTCCGTTTTTTAGAGTTGTTGTTACTATTGAGCCGGGTCGCTCCGCGAACTGTTTGAAACACTAAACTGCGTTTCCACAACATAACTTTTATGTTACTGGCTATTGATAATACTACTGCTGAAACCCATAAGTTACCTTATAAACCAATCTGTCAGTGTATATTCTGCTTAATGACTTTTTGGCTACTAAATAAAGTGTACTTATTTGCTCGAGTCTTTGGAAGAATTTAATTTGATACGAAAAGTTGCTAATATCATGGCCGAAGAAAGACTATTGAGAGCCTTAAAAATTAGTCTGTTTTTTTCTACTTCTAAAAGAACATCCTATTATATGCGTGTGTTCTGTTTCAGAAAGAGCTAATTTTGTACGATTCTAAAAAAAAGGGAAATACTATACTAAGCATCGGCACTGTTTCTGTTTTCTATTTCTGTTTCTGTTTTTTCTTGCCTGTTTCTGTTTCTGTTTTTACAAAAAACAGAGCAGAAAACAGAAACATGCTACCTGTTTTTGTTTGACCTGTTTCTGTTTCTTGTTCTGTTTTTTTTTTTCATCTGTTTTTTTCCGTTTCTGTTTTTTTTTATCTGTTTTCTGTTTTTTTCTGTTTTTTTTTTTTTTTCGAATGCCGCGATATCTAGCGGGTATAATACCGAAATCGTCTTTTGTGAACAAGAAGAGTATTTTCTTTGATATTCAGGCGAAATCATAGCGACATCTAAACTAGAAGCTCGATTTCTTTTCTAACCTTCGTCTAATTTTGTGTGCTGGAGCAAGCATCCTAAAGGTAAAAATTATGAATAGTTAAATTAGACCAGCCATGCTAGTCTATTTGAACTTTTGTATGCATGAGGGTTCTAGGCCTATTGTCATCAATCAGCTCATTCCAGATACAGCACAAGCCAATTTAACTTCTTCCTTTTTTTTTTCTTTTTTGTACTATACTGTAACTCAGACTTATTTTATCCCTAGTACCACACAATTGGACATGCAGAATTCAAATATCACATTGATTTTTTTTTCAATTTTTTTTCAAAAGAATTATCAAAACATTGTCGATAACTACATTGTATGCAAAAATTAGTCCTTCCTTCGTCTAATTTTGTGTGCTGGAGCAAGCATCCTAAAAGTAAAAATTATGAACAGTTAAATTAGACCAGCCATGCTAGTCTATTTGAAATTTTGTAGGCATGAGGGTTCCATGCCTATTGTTATCAGTCAGCTCATTCCAAATACAGCACAAGCCCATTTAACTTCTTCCTTTTTTTTCTTTTTTGTACTATGCTGTAACTCAGACTTATTTTATCCCTAGTACCACACAGTGGGACATGCAGAATTCAAATATCACATTGATTTTTTTTCATTTTTTTTCAAAAGAATCATCACAACATTGTCGATAACTACATTGTATGCAAAAATTACTCACCCTGACTGGGTGTATCAGGATTCTTGTAGGAAAAATGCCTGTCTGTAATTTAAAAAAAAAAAATTCAAATGACTTTCAGGTACTACTGCAAAACTGTCATGGATATTTCCTCTGATGAAGAGGTAGAAGTTTTACCTAAAATCATAAGGAAAAAGCCAGTTTGGGCTAATTATGGTGTGAAAGACAAATGGAGCATCACCTGCAAGGTTTGCAAAAAGACTATCAAGGCTAGTGGAGGTTCTTCAACTAATTTTGTCAATCACCTGGAAAATGTTCATAAGATTAAGGTGAAATTACAGTTATCTGCCTCTACTGCACCAGCACGGCAGGACATGGATAATGTTACCAATGGCCCAGAAGCTGTTGTTTGTCGTACAGTACAGGGTTCATTGCCAGGATGTGGGATAGCTGAAGAACAGCCAAAGAACCAAAAGAGCAATTTTTCTTTCTTTAGAAAAGGAACTAGAGATATTCGTTCTCTGATCTTGCGCAACCGCTCAAGTCACTTAAATTGACAAAACAGTGTGTAAGAACAGTACTTGCAGACAAGTTACCACTTTCCATTTTTGACAAGCAAGCCATGCGTTGACTGATACACTCCTTGACAGGCGGTATTTTGCCTCCATCGGGTCGTACCATAAAAAGGCATGTGTTTCAAGCAAAGAAAAAGAAACTGTTGAAACTGAAATTGGATATGAATCAGGCACGAAAGGTATCTCTAACATTTGACTGCTGGTCACATACAGGGGGAGGGTACTTGGCAGTGACAGTACATTACCCTAAGATAGTCAGTGGAAAATGGGTAGTTCACAGTTGCATCTTGCACTTTAAGCGTCTCAAGGTTCGGCATACAGCAGCAAATATACTTGCAGCAATCATAGTAGCCCTGACTCCGACACAGAAACTGGATGGGATGAATGGGCCAGTGGTGCAAAGGATTTTACTGAAATTGAAGACTCAGTCTCACTCAATGGTGCACTCAAAAAGTTGCGTCGGACACTCAAGCTGCTAAAAAAGTCAAATATTCAACACGACCTCTTTGAAGGACTTTGCAAAGAAGTAGGACTAAGTGGTCACATCCCTCATGATATGAAAGTGCGTTGGAATAGCACTTACGTGATGATTAGTTCCACGTTACACAGAAAATCTGCTCTACAGAAATTTTATGATGTAAATGTTCGCAATGCGAAAATTACAGAACTTGAACTTACTGAGCAAGACTGGTCACTTTTAGAATGTGCAACAAGTTGTTTGAGTCCTTTTGAAGAGGCCACCGAACTGGCTAGTGGGTCCACTTACACCACTTCAAGCAAAGCATACATGCTGATCAAGGGATTGGTGAGCTTCTGTGAAGCGAGATCGAAGAGGCTGCTTGAGAATCGCCTGAAGGATCAGCTGCTTATGCAGTTAAAAAAGTATTTTGTGCAAAATCCTAGATTCAAGTTGGAGCTCTACCAGCGTGCAGCTTATCTTGATCCTTGTACATATGAACGAATGACTTTAGAAGAAAGAGTGGCAGCATGACAGTCCCTCATATGTTTACTTAGCCCACCAAAAGGTCGTCCCACCTAAAGGTCGTAAGTACCAGTAGCCTATAAAGAGTGTGGGCTAGAGATTTTTTGACAACCGTGGTATATAAGTCTGCTATTCTTATTGGATGTAGAAAAATCTTAGTAATGTCAAGCAAGTTCGAGAAAACGAAAGAAATGTAAAAATTTTCGTCCCCGGCTTAGGCAGGGTTTAGGGGACAAAAATTTTTGTTTCTTTGCCTTACTGTTGGCTCTTACAGAAAAACTTTCTGAATTCTATGTTTGGAGAAGTTAAGGGAAACTTGAAAATAAAACTATGTCATTAATGTAAGAGGTCTTGCTATTTTTCCCTCTCCCCTCTCCATTCCGTTGTCCTTCTGCCTCATGTTTTTAACCTAATTAATGTGATGCTTTTCTACAAGGTAACGGATCCGTTCGACTTCTGGAGTCAGAATCGATTCTTTTTTCGACAATCTTTTATAATAAATGAGTGACAAAAAATTTGAGAATAAATGCTATTCGGCCGTTAGGCCTATGAATTTTTGGTGAAATTGCACCCGATTGGACGCATTTTATGACAAATTTTGCCAAATTCCCCCCCCCCCTAAAAATACGTTAGTGTGTTGAATTACACGAAGTTGCTCATCTTCTGTATGTAACTAAAAGGATTTAACAAGAAGATGTTTTCTTTCCTATTAGAAATAGAAGCAGTAAGGAAAAAACAGGAAAAACAGCTGTTAAAACAGCTGTTTTCTGTTTTTTCGAAAAACAGAACAGATTACAGAAACAGGTCACCTGTTTTTGTTTGACCTGTTTCTGTTTCTGCTCTGTTTTTTTTTCTAACTGTTTTTTTCTGTTTCTGTTTTTCTCGAAAACGGAAACAGTGCCGATGCTTATACTATACGTCAATTTATTTAGCGAGTTTCATAGCTATGTATTGCACAGACTAAGAAACGACAATTTTTCGTTCATCTTGAGTTTCAATTTCGCTCTTTATTTCCATCAGAAAAACTTTGTGTTTCTATTAATTATCTCTCATTTTTATTATCTCGTTTTAATAGCGTGTCATATGGCCGCTCAGCTTGACAGAAACAGATTTCCCAAAAATTGAAATTCCTTTAAAATATAATCAGATCATTTTAGAATAGAACAGTCAGATGCCAGGTGCTACCAAATATCGATTGGAAACCATACATTTATGCAAAAGTAGAGCATGTATCGAGGCTTAACTAAAAGGAAACCATATAACTTAACTTTCGATAGAATTTGAGACTGAGTTTTGTTCTTTCCTTTTCAAACTTGTTACTATGAGTGAGAAACAGATACTTCTCGACGAAAGTAAAATAACCGCTAAACGGAGGAAATATTACAGCTCTATTGAAACCGTGAGTCTCAAAGTTTTCTAAACAGATGTTAATCATTTGAAAAAGTATCTCCAAAGAAGGTCTCTGAATATTTTTTAGGATACATAGGCATTTATGGTTACAGCAGTAGTTACAACCAAGGAAAATGCGAGCTTCGGCACATTGTTTAAAAGAAGTTTCAGTTGACACTGATTCGAAAGGGGTGACTGGTATTCGGATTTGACTGTCAAATATGACAGAAACCAAGTAGCTGATCCATTATAGAACGACCATTGTGAGGTGGCTCCCCCGTGAAATACAATTGTATTTTTGAATTTTTTATTCAAATTATCCAAAAAATTGTCTTAATTTTTTTAATTAACTATTGGGCCCCTGGAAAAAAAAAATTGTACGTGCCTGTGTCAAAGGCTCTCATCACACGACATTTTGTAGCCTATGTTTATTAGAAAAAGGAGAGAAAATGTCGAATCATGATGAATCTATGCTATCAAATTTTTTATTATGTGAAAACCTTTCGACTATCTATCAAGAAAAATGAAAAATTCCTAATTTTTCTTCAGATGAATTTTCACGGGTGTGATTTTGGCAAACAATTCGCGGTAAGGAACTCTAAGGAGCGATGCGGCTCAATATTAACCGAAATTCTAAGAAATAGAGACTTGATAACAATAGATGAACCAAAAGAATCAAATTTTGATGCTTATTCAAAATATACTTATAAAAATTATCCAGTTTCTTTTTTCTCATCAAAAGTTACGAGCCCGAGAATATTGCCCATTTTTTGAAAAGGTGGGGAAACATCTCCAAAATATCAAATGATCTAAATAAAAATCGCACCATCAGATTCAGAATATCAGTAAGCCCTAAGATAAAGGTTTCAAGGTCCTATAAACAAAAACTTGGAATTTTGCATTTTCTACTAGAAGCAAGATCATGACTGCGTGTTTATTAGTTATTAAATAAAAAAACTACTTTTTTAAATTGTCGCTTTTTGAGTTTTAAGTTTTAATGTCGCTCCTTACTTTCAGTTAAAAAAAGTAGTTTTTTTTTATTTAGTTTCTGAGCGTTTTTGAATTAATGTATGTTTGATTTTGGCTCTCCGCACATAAATTATTAAAATGAAATTTGCATACTAATTCTTTTTTTTTTGGCTAAATGACTTTCTCTTAATTTTGATCAGACGATTTTGAGAAATAAGGGGTGGGGAAGGAGGCGTACTTGCCCTCCAATTTTTCGGTTACTTAAAAAGGCAAATACAACTTTTAATTTTTAACGAACGATTTTATTAGTAAAAAATATACGTAACTTAAGAATTAACTTACGTAACAAACTTAAATATTCTTATGTTTTTATATGTATATGAGGGGTTTTTTCCCCTCGTTAATACCTCGCTCTTTATACTAAATCTTAAGTTGTGTCCCAATCGTTTAAGAATGACCCCAGAATCAAAAAGGCCGTAGAATAAGTAGTTAAAATTACTAAAAATACTTTAGCATAAAGAGCGAGGTATTTATCTCCTCGTAAATACCTCGCTCTTTATGCTAAAGTATTTTTAGAACCCCTCATATGCTTAATAATCTCTGTTCGTTTAAGGTTTAATGCTACTCCTTACTTTCAATTGAAAAAACTTTTTCATGCTTATTTTTTCATTGTTTTTTTTTATAGTAAAGCTAGAAAATCCTGCGCCCTTTTCATTGATTTTCTCTTCCCCCATGAAATATTCCTCCAAGGAACGATCCTCCCACATAGCCCCCTCTTCTCAACCCAACCCCCCAAACCAAAAGGATCCCCCTGAAGACGTATGTACACTTCCCAATAACCATAACTGTATGTAAACACTGGTCAAAGTTTGTAACTTGCAGCACCTCCCCCAGGGACTGTGGGGGAGTAAGTCATCCCCAAAGACATAGTTATTATGGTTTTCGACTATGCAGAACAAAATGGCTATCTCAAAATTTTGATCCGTTGACTTTGGGAAAAGAATGAGCGTGGGAGGGGGCCTAGGTGCCCTCAAATTTTTTTGGTCACTTAAAAAGGACACTAGAACTTTCATTTCCATTAGAATGATCCCTCTTGCGACATTCTAGGACCACCTGGTCGATACGATGACCCCTGGGAAAAACAAAAAAAAACAAAAAAACAACAACAAATAAACACGTACCCGTGATATGTCTTCTGGCAAAATATACGAAATCCCACATTTTTGTAGATAGAAGCTTGAAATTGTTGCTGTAGAACTCTCTGATACGCTGCATGCGACGGTGTGATTTTCGTTAAGATTCTATGACTTTTAGGGGGTGTTTCCCCTATTTTCCAAAATAAGGTAAATTTTCTCAGGCTCGTAACTTTTGATGACAAAGACTAAATTTGATGAAACTTATATATTTAAGATCAGCATGAAAATTTGATTCTTTTGATGTATCTTTTAGCATCAAAATTCCGATTTTTAGAGTTTCGTTTACTATTGAGCCGGGTCGCTCCTTACTACGATTCGTTACCACGAACTGTTTGATTTTTTGTTTTGTTTATTTTTCCAAGAGATGAGCATATCAAACAAGTGATCTTAGAAGATCAGGAGAGGGTTCGTTTCATAGGAAATGTAAATTTTTAATGCCCTTTTTAGTGTACCAAAATATTGGAGGGCAGCTAACCCCCCTCCTACGTTCCTTTTTGCCAAAGTCGTCCGATCAAAACTTTGGCATAGCCATTTTGTTCAGCATAATCTAAAGATCTAATAACTATACTATGTGTATTAGGATAATTTGATCCCCCAAAGCCCTCGGGGGAAGGGCTGCAAGCCATGAACTTGGCCCATTGTTTGCATATAGTTTTCGGTACTGGGCAGTATACAGATATTTTTTTTTTGGGGGGGGGGCATGGGAGGATCCTTGCATGGAGGGATTTTTCGTGGGGGAGTGGAATTTTCGGTGGAGGATGAACTTATTTCTCGGCATTATTGAAACAACGATAAGAAATTAAATAAACATACAAAAAGCACATATAAAAAATAAAAAGTCCTTCTTATTCTTTAATTAAATGAAAAACAAGTTTTTTAACTGAAAACAAGGAGCAACATTAAAAGTTAAAACGAACAGAAATTGTAACATGTACGAGGGGGTATGTCTCCTCAATACCTCGCTCTTTAGGCTAAAGTTTTTTTAACTTTAAAACAAGTTTATTATTATAATTATATAAGGGAAGAAAACGATCAAAAATGGAGTTTTAAATGCCAATTGAAAATACTGAAGAAAACACAGAAAGCGAATATTTCGAGAGATCAACCGTCTCTCTTCTTCAGCGCGAACAAAATAATAATAATAATTTATTTGTGACCCACTTGAAACAGCGGAGTATAAAACAAACACACAGAAAAAAAAACAGCTTCTGATAACAATATGATCAAGTAAAAAACAAAAACCACTAAACCAATTCTCCGATCTCGTAATCAGAACATCATCAACTCAAAGAGTATCCGCAAGAAATGCAATGGTTAAAATCAGAAATCAAGTGACCTAGTTCTCCAATTTATTCAATTGCTGCTTTGTTTGTTTGAGCGGATAATTTTTTTTTTTTTTGTTCTTTCCGGGCTTGTTTTTTGGTTTTGTTTTTTTCTTGATCATATTATTTTGTTTTCGCTGAAGAAGAGAGACGGTTGTTCTCTCTAAATATTCGCTTTCTGTGTTTTCTTCAGTATTTTCATTTGACCTTTAAAAACCCGCTTTTGGATCGTTTTCGTTCTTTTTGTTATGGCAGGCCAATGTGGTTTAAGAAATTATCTTTATTATTCTAATTAAACGGCTCTTGTGTTTCAGGAGTCATTATTAATTAATTTGAACAATGATTCAAACTTAAACATAAAGAGCAAGGTACTGTTGAGGGTACAACCTCCCTCATATGTGTTAAAATTTCTACTCGTTTTAAGTTTTAATGTTGCTTCTTACTTTCAGTAAAAAAAAAAACTTGTTTTTTTATTTTTCCCAGGGAAGATCACATTGGTCGTGGATAGGGTCATTCGATAGGAAATTTCAGTTGTAAATTCCTTCGTCTTAGTAACTAAAGGCTTGTTTATGACACTGCATAAGTTTGCCTAGCATACATGGAGAGGAGTGTCGCTGTTTTGGAAAGGATAAAGATGGGGGATTTCTGACGTCTTAAAATATTGCGTTGTTAGACTCAAATTATCTGACTCTTTTGTGACTAGATATTTTTCAACTTTAAATCCCTATTTGTAGGAATATATTTAATGACTTGTTAATAGCAAGGGGAGTATGGTTGTAGCCTTCTTCGTTTTAGGGGTTGAATACAAAATATTCAAGGGAAGCCACAAGTAAATATGCATTAAGCCACAGCTTTTTTTAAAGTATTTTAAGAAATTTAAAAGCAAATTTAAAACCCGAAATGAGCCAAACTGTTCAAACATTTCGTGGTAACGAACTGTAATAAGGAGCGACCCGGCTCAATAGTAACCGAAACTCTAAAAAATGGAATTTTGATACCAATAGTTACATCAAAAGAATTGCATTTTAATGCTGTTTTTAAATATATAAATTTCATCAAGATCAGTTATACCCATCAAAAGTTACGAGCCTGAGAAAAGTTGCCTCAATTTCGAAAAAAGGGGGAAACACCCTCTAAAAGTCAACGCCCCGCTCTTTACGCCAAAGTTTCTTACTATTTTAAAAATAGAGTTAAGAGAAAGAGTCAAACTTTAGCGTAAAGAGCGGGGCGTTGAGGAGGAAAAGCCCCTTTCATATACGGAGTAATTTCTGTTCGTTTTAAGTTTTAATGTTGCTCCTTACTTTCATTTATAAAAACTTGTTTTTTTTATTTAATCACGATCATTAATTGTTTGCAACCACCCTTGTCAGCAGTAACTTAATTAAAATATACGAATATAGAAGTTCGTTACGTAAGCTAATTCGTAAGTTACGCATATCTTTTACTAATAAAAGTGCTCGTAAAAAATAAAAAGTTCTAGTTGCCTTTTTAAGTAGCCAAAAAATTGCAAGGCAACTAGGCTTCCTCCCCCACCTTTTCCCCAAATCATTCAATCAAAACTATGAGAAAGTCGTTTAGCCAAAAAAAAATATGCAAATTTCATTTTAGTTATTCATCTGCGGAGAGCCAAAATCAAAACATACATTAATTCAAACCGTTCAGAAATTAAATTAAAAATTTTTTTTTTAACTCAATGTAAGAGAGCGACATTAAAACTTAAAACGAACAGAAACTATTCTGCATAATAATGGGACTGTTCCCTCCTCAACGCCCCGCTCTTTACGCTAAAGCTTTTTACTGTTTTAAAAAGTAGAGTTGAGAGAAAGAGTCAAGCTTTAGCGTAAAGAGTGGGGCGTTGAGGATAGAACAATCCCTTTCATATACAGAATATTTTCTGTTCGTTTTAAATTTTAATGTCACTCCTTCCTTTCAGTTAAAAAACTTGTTTTTTTTGTGTAATATATTATAGAACAAATCCAACACAAAGCTGTATGAGGTCAAACTTTTAGATACGGGAAAAGGAGGGTGTTTACTTATTAATTATTCTCACTTGGATAAGGGATTATTGAAATTGTTCAGACAACACCCTACACAGCACAGTCACAGTGTAACAGCAAACCGCCAGACGTTGACTATCTGATCACCGGTCACAACAAAACCGTCATTATGAGCAGAGCATTGGGATATCAACAATGGCAATTCACATAGAGACATGAAAATTTTGCTTAAGGTCACGCAGCTACTCTGAGAGTACGTGGCGTTAGCTAAGCCCCCTCCTTGCTCCCTAATCCCCTCACAAGGCACATTACTGACCAGTGCCTGATGTCTAATTCCGAGTGTCGTCACTCACGTCTCATACAGAATGAATCAGTAGGTTTAACTGTAAAACTTAGATCAAGCTAATGTTCATAAAGTATTTCTGAAATATATTTTCTAATTTTTCCACTTTTGCCACTCTTCCCTGGCTACTGCCCTAGACAGCAGCCTACTGTGCCAAGTGGCTGCACCACCATTGCTGCTAAACGTGGGAAAGACTTGAAAAGGCATATAGTAAGTAAAATCCTTCAAATTGTAATCTCTGACAATAGTTCCAAGAATTATTTAAATTCCTGATTTACAACGTAATTACCATGTAAGGCAGTACAATTAACGTTTGGCTAGAATCTTGCAAAGATCAAGTCATGCTGACCCAAATGAATTACATAAACTTGCACATAGATCTATTACAAATATTGGTTATCTTTTAAAATGCTTATTTCTTTAATTTATTCTTGTTTTTGTTGTCCAGTAACGCATTGTACAGAAAGTAGAAGACCAGATGAACCTTCAACAGGGAAATAATTGGATTAACCGTTAACTACATGCCAAGTACACAGTAATGCTTTTGTGTGGAGGGAAGATGGGAGTTTTCTAAACAGCCAGAAGACAGATTAGTTGTATGAAAACCATGTGACAGTTTAAAATACATAACCGAATGATAAACCGGGCCCAACCTTTCTCCTCTGAGTCCTCTCGCGAATGCTTATCAAGGTTCTTGGTAGGTTTGGTACAAAAAGAAAGATATTTTTAACAATATGGTTTCGGGACAAAAAGGAGATGAATTTTGTTTCAAATGAAGCTTAAAGAGGAAAAGGATTTTTCTCCTCTGGCGGCAAAAATATACTTTGACAAAGCAAAGCGGAATAATGAACCGTCGTGTTTAGTGTTAGATAGTTCTAAATGTCGGACTTTCCCCCAGTTAGTATCCTCCAAATCTCGTATTGATTTTCAAGAAAAAATTGTTTTCTGTGTCAATTTTTAGATTAAAATTTGTATCATTTGGAAAGTAAAGAGATTCATTGGAAAGGGAAAGCTTTTGTGAGGCTCAAGCAGCATCCAAAAACTTAATTCCCTAATTCAAATTCATTTGACTTGATGATCCAAAATTTTGATAATTTTATATGGTGTAACATTTTGAATCCTGAAGTTATGACCCTTTGCTCTCGTTCCCTGCCCTGGAGAATATTACAGCCTGCAGCAGAATAAAAATGTGGTCTCGAAAATTTTTCCTCGACCATGGTTTTAGATTATAAAGACTTTTCCCTTGCATTTCAGCCTAAATTCACGCAAGGCATTGATATTTGTAAAAATGTATGTAGGGACGTTTGTACAAAAAAAGCAACTTAAAAATTCCCTATTTCTTCCAGAAAACTTCTTACCATATAATTTTTTTTTGTTTTTAGATATTCCCATCTAATGTTTTGAGCTTAACCCTGAAGATCATGGAAAAGGGATTCTATTTTCTTTTTGTTCCCAAATACATATTATTTGCCCGATTTTTTCGAAATTACCGTGTCATAATCTACATAGGAAATATTATATTGTAGAACAAGTATTGGACACGCATTTGGAAGAAAAAAGAAGTGGATTGACTGTGGGTATGATTGTATTTCAATTCAGTACAATTAAAATGTGACCTCAGTTGTATAAAAGACATGTCATGCTGACTGGTTCTATTATATAATCAGTTTTTATTGTCAGTCTTTGTTCTGAAAGATAAGAGTAGGGCGCGTTTTAAAAGACAAATAGATAGCTTAAAAGAAAAAGGCTCTATTTAGTTCAGTTGAGATTCAATCATGACAATAAAGTCGTCTAGTGAAAATGGAATTATAAATGTCAGTTATCATGTTGATAACGTGGTAAGTTTTGTAGTTCTTTTTTCTAAGATGTTTTTTTTCTTCCGAAATTCCTGTTTTTTAATTGAAGGAGTACGAGTCCAACTGAAAGCTCATTTGAACTTAAAATCGTATTAATCTGTGTAAGAATCTTGCCGGTGGGCAAAATGTATCGTTTCCGCTTGTTTTTGACCCAACGTTTGCAATAAATGACTGGAAATGAAGTTTTACATTCTTTAACTGCAAAGACTATTTGAGCCAACAGGCTTTCTTTTCTTCGAGCCATATTTTTTCTTTTGAATCAAAAAAGCCACTCAAGTAAGAAAACAAGGCAGACAGCAGTTTCAAGGCTAAGGCAGATGAAGTTTCAAGTTATAATTTGAAAGGGTTTTAGATATGTGACAGTTTCTTATAACCGTATTACTAGAATTTTTTCTTGGAGCAGTAAACAAAAATATCCAAAGATCCAGAAACAACATTTTTTCAGGGGGTGAAATTGCATCATCTATTTTCATCTATTTATTCGGGATTGAGGCAGAGTATTAGTATCAAATTTGCCGTCTGAACTTTTATGGACCTCTGGTTACTAAAATGGGAGTTTATTCTTCACTTCTTTTTTAGTACTGGTCATAGAACGCTGGTCATCAATTGTTTTTACAAGCTATTTCTTTTGATGATTTTGTTTTAGTTTAATATTTTCTTCTATTTCTTTTGATGATTTTGTTTTAGTTTAATATTTTCTTCTTTTTTCGGGATTCAGCCAGAGGATTAGCATCAAATTTGACTTCTAAACTTTTATAGATTTCTGATTACTATAATGGGAGCTTATTCCTTACTACTTTTTTAGTACTGGTCATAGAACGCTGGTCATCATCTATTTTTACATACTATTTCTTTTGATGATTGTGTTCTAGTCTAATACTTTCTTCTTTTTTTCGGGATTCAGCCAGAGCATTAGCATCAAATTTGACTTCTAAACTTTTATAGATCTCTGATTACTAAAAATGGGAGCTTATTCTTTGCTACTTTGTTAGTTACTACTTTGTAGTAACGCTCGTCATCATCTATTTTTACAATCTATTTCTTTTGATGATTGTGTTTTAGTCTAATATTTTCTTCTTTTTTTGTGACTCAGGCAGAGGGTTAGTATCAAATTTTCGTTAAAGACTGTTATGGATCTCTGATTATTAAAAATTTATATTATTCTTTCTCCTTACTTAGTACTGATCATAGAACGCAGGTCAATGATAAGAAATAAAACTTTGAAATAGGAAAGAAATCTCTTAAGGCCCGTCAATAATCAGTACGGGTGTAAAAGGGTTGGTTATTATGAAGTTTTCTCAATGAAACTACACTGGCTACGTATGACTAAATGACAAAACTGCCAGCTTTCTTAGATCATAAATAAGCATGTTGATCCTTGTCCAAATCGGAATTTCGTCAATATTTTCCACATCCTTAAACAGAGGAACAAAATATCCTCAGTGCTCCTCTAATTCTCCCCCAACCTACTCATTTCAATGCAAAGTTAACCGACTCTTTGAAGAAAACTATACATATTGCACCTTTTTCAAATAAAGTGCATTGATTTTCAACGTGTGATTTGAGGTACAAAATCAGAGAAAAGAATACAATCAATAAAATTAAAATCTTGAAAAAATGGGACTATGTGACTAGTAAGAAAAAAAGACGAACAATCAAGAATTGTTTAGCTTAGGCCTACTTCAAAATAAAACATGGCGTCGTCGAAGCTCCAAAAGGAAAACAAACCCCAACAATTTTAAACAAATCGAAAGAGAATCTTTTCTTTTTCTTTTCTTGAATTTCTTTTGAAAAATCAAGAGTGAATAAAAACAAAATAACAATAAATTAAGTAGGCCTGTACATAAAGCTACAACGGAGGAAGTAGAATATATTTAAACGATGAATGTTTTTAAACAACGAACTATCATCATATCACAAAGGGAACTTTTTTTTCTATCTTTTGAGTTTTAATCCTTGTTTTATTCTATTTTTATCTATCTTTTCCTCCTTTAAAGTGTTGTGGTTTAAATTCTCCCCACTTTTCAACATTGAAGACGCCTTGTTGTGAAACACGTTTCTTCTTTCTTCCTACTCGCTATAGACAATTTGTTTTCATGATGGGCCTTGCCGTGGTAGGCCAGTTCGGAATTATATCACCACTTCATCCCTTTTTTTTTCCTTCCATACCTCTTTCCTACAAAAAAAAATCCCATCACTTCTTTTTCAGAAGAGAGATAGACGTGCTTTTGCTGACTAGCTTAGAAATTGTCAGGTTTGCCTTAATTTTCAGAGGTTTATTTCTCTTCTTCGGCTTCTAATCCGCTTGTGGGACGAGTAATATTGGGCCAAGAAACACAGAGAATCGATTTTCTGAACTGAACTCTATCGCTCCGAAGCTTCTATTTGGAAATTCTTTGGTGAAGTTCTATTTGGAACTTCGAAACTTCTACAAAGATCCCAAACTTAAACACAAAAGTTTCGAAAAAAAGTACTGACTCACCTGTATCTATTAACGAGAAGTTGTTAATAGCAAAAACATACATAATCGGGTTGAAGGGTAATAGTTGTCTAGCAATGGGTTTAATATACCTTTTTTTTACTTTTGATTTCATATCTGCAAGGATGACTATTGGTCAGGCATGTACGCAGGAAGAAAGGCTTTCAGACACGCAGTGCTTCCCCCAAAATGTTAAGCCTTTTATCCATAACTTTTTATACTTACTCGAATGATTTGCTTATTTTTGATAATAATTGGTATCTGAAAGATGTTCAGTTTATTTAGGTTTATTTTAGTATTTCATCTCAACACCTTTGAGATATTTCTATTTTCAGAGTATTTTAACCTTAGCGCTAGAGATTTCTCTAAGGTTCTACAAAAGAGGGTAGCATAATTGACGGATTCTAGTTTACTTCTGAATTATGTTATTCATAGTCTACTGCTAAGAAAAAAAATCCTTGATTCTAAGTTTTGTCAACAAAAAATTCTTTATTAGAACAAGGCACAGACTATCATTTAACTAAATTTCGAAATAAGAATGTATCTTGGATAATATAAGAATAAACTTCATTGCTCCGAGTTCAGTGCTTAACTTTTAGTGTAACTTCAATAGAATAGTATCCGACTCTTAAACTTATTCAATGTTTTAGGGAGAATCAATAACCAGCTATGGATCCAAGAATGAAGTCCATAGTATATCGATGCCTGATGACCTCTCTCAAGTAACTTATTCTTGGAACGAAGTCGAAGTAATTGGAAAGAAAACACAGAATGGCCCCATTTTTAGAAGATTAAAAAAGCAAGAAGTAACAACAAAGATTATTGTCGACAATGGTATTTTTTCTTTATTTTGTCTTATAAAAAAAATCCAGTTACATATTGGTAGCTTGATTTTATACCACTAGTAATGGCAATTGAATGATCGCCAGCTATATGCATCTCAAAGAAGAAGGAAAAAATTCTGCTGAGAAAATGTTGCTTCATAGATAACAATTTCTATCTTGCTCTCTCCTCTCTCTCTCTCTCTCTCTCTTCTCTCTTTCTCTTTCCCATCCTCTCTCGGTCCTCCCCTTTCTCTTTCCTTCTTATTGTCATATTCTCTCTCCATCTCTATCTCCCACTCCTCTCTCTTTCTCTGTCCCTAAACTCTCTCCCCATTCCTCTCTCTTTCTCTCTCTCTCTTTCATTATCAGATTCTCTTTTTCTTTCTCTTTCCCCTTCCCTACATTCTTTTTCTCCTTTTTTTTGTCTGTGTTTAGATCTCTGCCAGTCTCCTAAACGTCGGCCTTAAGATCCTTAAACTGTGACTCGAACGTAAATTTGTCCGTACCTGAAATTCTAGAAGATCCACCTATTTGGATATGCCCTTTTGTTGCACATGAGCGAAATGAGAGTAATTGATAGTTTCTGGATGATACAGTTATACATCCATAGATAGGGTTAGTGTCACTTAAAGTGTACTGTAATTGTACTATATTATGTAACTGTAATTACATGATATTATCTAATGGTAATTTATAGTGTATATTTAAAGTGTACTTTAAGTGTACTTTATAAATGAGGATTTGGAATGATTAGTAAATAATAAGACAAAATGTCAACAAAAAATTGCTCTTAAGGGGGGTGAATGACACAGAAAATGCTGAAAACTGCTAACGTTGCATTTTCTTTGGCTTTTATGCACAATTTTACTTGTAGCAAATGTATATCCTTTGTTGTTTCTTTTAGTTAGTGGAGTTGTTCATCCTGGTGAATTTGTTGCCATCATGGGAGCCAGTGGAGCAGGGAAAACGACTTTATTGAATGCTCTTACGTTTAGGACTAGTCGTAAGCTTAAAGTCAGAGGTAATATATTGCTAAATGGAAGAAAAGCTGATTCAGACACGGTTACACGAGTATCTGCCTATGTTCAACAGGTTGACTTATTTATTGGCACTTTGACTGTTCGAGAACATCTCCGATTTCAAGCGAAACTAAGAATGGATAAAGGGATACCATTTAAAGAAAGGATGAACCGAGTAGAAGAAGTTATTCAGGAAGTACGCTTTTCAGTTTTAAATACAGAGCCCTTCTTTATTTCTTAGGCTTTTTGTCGTAGGAGTTTCGAAAAATAAACTGACCTTACGCTTCACCTTTGGAAGCATTGAATTTAAAATATAAAAGAATTGTCTTAAAGATTTATGCTTTAAAATGTAGCTTTGAACATACATAGCAGGAAAAATCACCCCTGAAAAATTGACCCCGGAAACCTGCCTCTGAAAAAAAAGCCCTCCGAGAAACTTACTCCGACAAAAATTGCCCTTGGAAACCTTAAGATTTCTGAAAAATTGTAAAGGGAAAACTCGCGCCAAGAAAGGTTATATCCAGCTCATTACTGTTAAACTCAATTCCAAGGAACAATTGGTCCTTGAATACATACCCTTAAAAATACTCAGCAGTTTTTGTATCCTATGGAAAATGTTGGACATTTCCCAACCGCCTCTCAAATAAAAAAAAAAATGCCAGTATTGCATCCAAAGGAGCATCGCTTTTTCAAGACCTGACAAATTGGCTGTAAGGTTTAAAGGCTGGAAGCGTGGAAACAATAATTTTTTTATAAAGGCTATGTTTACCTGAAATATAAGAATTTGTGTGATTAAAGAAGGTCTTGGGATTAGGAACAACGTCGTAACTAAAAGGACATGGTTAAAATTTTAACAGAAAGGGGGAGTAATACCGTTCCTGAGAATTCGGATACTCCTGTCATTACACCTTTGGAGTTGTTTCAAGTTCTAAATTAAGTGAAATCCTCAAGCGAATTCTTACTTATCTGTTGTCAAATGTACGTAAGGACATTGTCGCTCATATCCTGTTATTTGTTCATTTGTATAGTTCATTTGTAAAGGAAACTTCTAGCGTTCTTGAAGAGTATCAAATGACTCAAAACGGTGAAAGATGTTTTCTTTTTGAAACTGGGGAACAAAGTATAAGCATAATATTCTAATTCACTTGTCCTCCTGGTGTTCTGGGAGGACACTCCCACAGTATTTCAGGTAACATCGTTAAAAAATACAGCGAGCAGAATAAGATTAATCAACTAGCGATGCATTAGGATTTTGGGCGGGGGAGGGGGGAGGCTAGATCTTATTCGTGGAAAATTCTTTTCGTTATAACTTTTGCTTAATTATTTATTTTAAATTTTGTTCATTTTAAGATACATTTGTTCATCTATACTAGTATCTATCATCGGTATGTTTGATATGAATTTTCATTTTAATTCCTGTTTAGGGTTTCTAAGTTTGAGTTATGACAATTATTTAGTTTTGCTTGGTTTTACTATGTTCCCTGCAATGGCACTTCTTGGGGCTATTTTTAGAGTGGAGAAGGCTTGGAAACCTAAGAATTACTCCACTCACTCACCTTTAATAAAAATCTTTATTGCAGCAGTAGAAGGCAAATATTGAATAATGAATCGCGACCGACACTAAAGGAGATTTTTGAAACGCTTTTTTAGTGAAACTGTCCGGTGAAAAAAAATCCTGTTGATACTAATTTGAAAATATCAACTCATATATAGTTTTCGGAGAAAAAATTCCAATTTTGATGAAAAAATTTTGAGGATTTTGAAAAAAGTCTGGAACCCATTAAACATAACCTGATGTCAAATATTTGCGCTTCCTATCCGAATAATATGTTTTTGAGAGTGTTAGCTAATATTTTTTGTTAGCTGATACTATTGTTTGCACGAGCTAACATAAAACTGGTAGCTATTATTTCTAGTTAACAATGGGGCGAAATTGTAAAGCTTATAATTCATCCTCCCATGCATACTTTAGACATAATATAACAATGAAATAGGTTTATTAGCCCCAAATTTCAGTATAGTAAGAGGTTTCGTATTGTTTTGACTTTATTATTTATCTTTTTAAAACTAATTAAGGGGAAATATTAATTTTGGAAACTAATTTCTTGTGATGAAACTGAAGAAAAAAGTTAAAACTTAAAATAAGAAAATTGTCGCAGCTAAAAATATAGGAATGCAGAAGTTAGCTACGTAATATTATTTTGTAAGTTACGTATATTTATTACTAATAAAAACGTTCGTAAATAAAACGAAAAAATGTAGATACCTTTTTAAGTGACCAAAAAATTGTAGGGAAACTAGGCCCCCACCCCCACCCCTTTTTTCTCAAAACTGTGAGATCAAAAGTGTGAGAAAGCCATTTAGCCAAAAAAAGTAAAATTAATATGCAAATATTGTTTTAATTATCTTTGTATGTTGAGCCAAAATCAAAACCTGCATTAATTCAAAAACGCTCAATAAATAAATAAATAAAAAGTTTTTTAACTGAGAGTAAGGAGTGACAATACAACTTAAAACAAACTAATTATTCCGTAAATAAAATTGGCTGTTCCTTCCTCAATGCCCGCTCTTTAAGCTAAAGCTTGAAGTTTGACTCTTTCTCACAGCTCTACTTTTTAAAACAATAAGACGCTTTAGTGTAAAGAGCGGGGCATTGAGGAGGAGACAGTTCCTTTCATATACGGAATAATTTCTGCTCATTTTAAGTTTTAATGTCGCATTTTAAGTTTAATGTCTTACTTTCAGTTAAATAAAAACTTTTTTTTATTTAATTCTGCTGTGATGCGGAGCCTTTTTTAGTTCACCTTTAATAGGAACTTGAGCAATTTTGTCTTTGTCTTGTTTTATAAAAGAAAAATGGATGGTTATTTTGTAAGGAAAAACAAAATAACAAAAGCCGACATAAATTTTCTCTACAATTTGGGAAAATTTTTAGAAAAGTCGATCTCGTCTTAAATTGTTAAAAAACTAGAGAAACAATTATTCTATAGAATATTTTGATTTTTCATTTTATCATTTATGCTTATTGAACTCAGTCTTCTTGACTGCTTTGCATCTCTGCTGGTTAAATCAAACAAAAGCCATTTAAAAGGGTAAGAACCCCCAAGGTTAAAGGTATTAAAGTTCAAAAGTGTTTGTTTGTTACCAATAGCTTATCAAACAAAATGAAGAAAATATTTGTAATGTATTATCTCTCTTTGCTTACAGTTGGGCTTATCAAAATGTGCAGATACTTTGATTGGCATACCGGGAAGGTTGAAAGGGATTTCCGGTGGTGAAATGAAAAGGCTCGCCTTTGCCTCTGAAGTAAGTAACCAGCTCTTCACCAAATAATAACTATATTTATTTTATTGATGCTCATACTGGAGATCCCAGGGACTTCCAATTGTCCTGTTTATGCCGGGTTTAGCGCTTCGTTTAGGCTGGAGAAGGTATATTGTTCCCTAGTATTTACTGGTTTGGGGCCAATTGCTTTTCTAGAGTTATTAAAATCATAATTTTAATCACTGAATAATAAGAAAACTTGCAGCTTTGAAAGGAAGAAAACAAATGGCGTATTACCAATTTGAATAACGGATTCAGAAGTTTTGAACTGAACTTGTTCAGAGTTTCAGAAACTCATATCCCAAGGTAGGGAACAAGAAATTAAGTGATTTTGAATTTATTTCCTCAGGCAGACAGGATGGGTCCATAGTCAGGGAGTGGGGCTCACGATGAATAAGGATGCTATCAAGTATTTTTTTGGTTCTGAAGGTATTAATAATTTTATGCTAGTAGTTCATTTCATGACTAAAAAGTGTAAGGTATTAGCCATAGTTGTATATAATCCTGTAGAACCGACTGATGGAGATAGTAGTGACTCAGATAAATTTTAGCTAGTGAAAATTTTTATGTCGTGTATATGGTTTAAGTTTAGTACGGAAAAGGCGTACAAGAAGTATCTTAGTGATAGGTCATATGAAAATAAGAGAAATGTAAGGAAAGTAGAGGAAGCATTATAGTAGAGGAATGCCAATGTCATGGATAAAATTGCTGAAGATATAGAGGATGCAGGTAGACGGCGTAACAATAAAATATTGTATCGTCATGTGAAAAACTGAGAGGGATAAGTCGATCTAGATTTGATCAAGTTAAATATAGGAACGGAGCCATGTTTATATTGAAATAAAGCCACAGTTGATAAAGAAAGAGTTAAAAAGAGGTAGAACAATTTGAGAATCTGCTAAACCGTGATAAAGTTACAAGAAATGAAATGGAAAGAATAAAAAATTTTGTGACACTTCGGAAATTTGCGAGGAAGAATTATAGAAAGTACTAAAAGGGTTAAAAAATGATAAGGCCCCAACTGTTGATAGTTTGCAAAATGAGTTTTTCTTAAACATGGTCTTTTGTGAAGTTATAGATGAATTACTAAATATTATGCTTATGATTTTTGAAAAAGAGGTAGTACGTCTTCAAAAAGCATCTAGAGAAAGGGAGGAAGGTGCGGTATTATGGAGGACTTCTTAGCCAGTTTCTTAAGGCCAGTTTTGGCCGGGACTTTTTGGCCAGTATCAGACCATATCAAAAACAGCACATATTTGTCCGTCAAAATGAGGTGTGTTTTTACTGCTCTAGAAAATTAGTAGTAATCTTTGCAGACAAAATATTTCTCTGAATTTCAAGAAAACTGGCTCCAAAACATTTTGTGAATTTTTCAAAAGAGATTGCAATTCCAGAAAATTGGTGGTGAATCTTGAGTACAAGATATAAAAGAAACAAATGATATTCGAATATTAAACTTTTGAATCTATTTTTTGCTTGGTTCTATCCTTAATTTTTTATCTAAGTTCCTTTCTTTTTCATACTTATCAGTGACTTGCCGAAACATTAACTGTAAAATCCTTTGGTCAACGTTAAATGCATTCACAAAATATGGCTACAAGAAGTTTTTAGTGGCGATAGGCATATGCCTACTGGAAACACACCCACAATGTTAACCCGTTTCGGAAATAAATTCATGCTCTATTGACGAACTCTACTAAATAAGATAAAATTAATTGTAAAATCTTGCTTTTTGACCAGTGACTTTTTAGTCCTATGCGCATATAATATATATTAGTCACTTTCTAAGAGAAACCGCTTTAGGCAGGATTTTACCTCTTTATAGTTGTTTTCACTTTTCATCTGGAATTTCCTATAATTTTCTCAAGACAAGACCCGTTTTCTTAAATCTTTCAATGGACAAAAGATTGTCCATCATATCCCACCCCTACTCCAAGAGAATTTTCTTCATTTATTTTTCTTTTGCTAAAGCATTTATCCATTTATTGATTAAAGATCATGCAAAATTCATTTTGACCAAGAAAAAAACTTATTCTGGTAAACAATTTTACTCAAGCTGATTTTTACCGTGAAGTTGACACTTAAATATGATCTCTTTTCAGCTGATAACTAATCCGCCACTTCTATTCTGTGATGAACCAACATCTGGTCTCGACTCATATATGGCCCAAACTGTTGTAACAGCTATGAAACAGATGGCAGCAAAGCGCAAAACTATCATCTGTACTATTCATCAACCATCCTCAGAAGTTTATGCCATGTTTGATCGAGTCCTGTTGATGGCCGAGGGCCGAGTTGCATATATGGGATCAGCTGCAGGTGCTTTGGCGTTTTTTGAAAGGTATTTATTGTCTTCATTAAAAAACAAAATAGATCGTATTTATCGCGTGAGACAAGAGACAATTAGTATATTCTTTGTCCTTCAACAATCGCCAAATTATGCAAAAAAGTTGAGATGGATCGTAAAAGCTTGGTAATTCTACATTATAAGGGTGGTGCGGTTCCAAAGGGGATAAATGATTTTCTAAGAACTGCCTTAATCTAGCACTAGAAGTCGGTGTGTATTTGGATTTACTAACGTCAAAAGTTTTAACGAAAATCTATTTAAAAAAGATACTTCAGTAAAGCCGAAGTGATTTTTTGACCTTTAGAAACCTTAGCCTAAGATGGCTTTAGCCCTAAGACCTATTCCTGTTCGTATTAATTTCCGTTCGCTTATAGTTTGGTTTAAATTAAATAATTAGTTTATTTTAACTGAAAGTGAGGAGCAATATTAAAACTTCAAATGAATAGAAATCATTCCGTACGTGAAGGGGCTGTCCTTTCCTTAATGTTTTGCCCTTTACGAGAATATTTTTTAGTACTTTAAAATAGCTTCTTTTTCCTTCTTGGAAAAATCTGTCCGCATAAAATACCTTCCTCTCCCAGAAAATTTCCCTATGACAATTCCATCCTCATGGAAAATTCCCCCTCTGGAAAATTTCCTGCAGACAATTTCACCCGGGAAACCCTTCTTATCTTATTTTCATACGAAAAAATACCTCCGTTTATTTTATTTCTGACTGCTTTTCAAATCCTACAGGAAATCCCTTCTGCGTCGGAAATTTTTCTAGATGAAATCCCCCCCCCCTAACGGAGAGTTTTTCCGAAGGAAAATTTTCTCATAGAGAATTTCTTCCGCTAAAAATGTTCCCCTCTCCACCCATCGTAAAAATCTTCTAGACGATTCCGACCCCTCTGAAAATTTTCCCCGGAAAATTCTGTGGAATATATCCATATAAAATTGAATCCCCCTAGAAAAAGTAATAGAATTAAAGAGAATTTCTTATAGGTATTCTGGCAAAACCCCCCTCCCCCGTATAAGCTTTCCTCTGAAAAGCTCGCTCCCATAAACCTCCCTCCCACGAAAAAAAAATTCTGTGAAAAATTCCTGCAGAAAAAAGGCGTGGGAGGGGGGCTAGTTGCCTTCCATCATGTTTAGTTCCTTAAAAAGGGTATTAGAACTTTTGAATTTTTTCGATTGAGCCCTGTTCCAATCTTCTAAGACCATTGGCTTGTACGGTCACCCTTGAGGAGAAAAAAAAAACAACAAATTAACACGCATCCGTGTCTCCTTTTCCTTTGACAAAAAGAAAGAAACTCACACAGTTTTACATATGGGAGCTTAGACCCTCAACGCTCCTAATTTGCACTCCTTGTTTACACTTTCTTTCTACGAACTGTTTGATTGATTATTTACTTTTAAGTTCTACTCACTTTGGGTCTCATTTAATTAATAGTGATTTTGTTCATTTTAAGCTTGAATTAGTAGTTACTTTATTGCTGCTCTACTTTTTTTGAAAACTTATTATTTGGAAAATATTGTTCAACTTGATTTCCGTTCGTTTTTAATTGACCTTGTTTTATCAGTGCTTAATTGATAGAATATGCAGAAATCAATACAACTACATATTTATTCAAAATTTTATTGCCCTTCGTATGCTCCCAAGGACAACTCCTTGGTCACCCTCATTTCACAACTTCAAATCTACCTGATGCCGAGGTCCAATTTTCTTTTAAAGCTGGGTACTGTTAGCGGTTAATTTAGACCCTTAGCCGTACCTGGATACTACCTGGATGCTCAAAGTACCTTCTTATTCAATTTAATCTCCCTCAACACTCACTAACAATTTCAACTACATACTCTTTATCGTTCCTGAGCTATTGTACATGTATCTTTTTGACAACCTGAATGCATGTATTGTCTCTACATTTAGCTCAAACTGCCCTGAAAGTTTCAACTTAAAACCCTTGGTTGTTCTCAAAATATTGCTGATACACCCGGTTGAAAATCTGAATGCATAGAGTGTCTTTAGATTTATTTCAAGATCCATCTCAAAATGACTCAAAGTTTTTAACTAAACACTCTTAGATATTTCGTTGACACGCCCTTTTGAGTCTGTCCATGGACATAATTTGCTTTGATTTGAATAACATCCCCTCAACTTTTCCTTAAGGTTTCACCTCAATGCCCTTAACCTTTCTGGGCACCCTTTGATCAAGCATCTTTCCCTTTTTATTTTAAAACCTAAAAGGAAACAATGGGTGAATGGGTAAAAAACGGTTTATTGAAAAAACTTTGAGTGGGAACTGATTGCCTTTCAAACCCTTTTGGTTCTAAGAAAAGTCACTATAACTTTCGATTTTCAATTGAATGGACCCCTCCAAAGTTTCTGTGATCATCCCCTGTATACTAAGAGGCCTTGTCCAATAAAAAAAAGACAGATTAGTAAAACATTGAGGTCACATGACTTTTTACCTAGGCTGCGCTATTGCTCGGCCTTTGATCTATTGTCCCTGGAGATGAACATTTTCTATAGCTTTCATTTACAAGTCGCTATTCGTAATATAGATGGAGACGAAATCTTTCAGCCCCAAATCCATGTTGCAAGCCAATAATGGGTAAGCTAAGCAATCAGTAAAACTTGAACGCCCCTCAATAAGAAGGGTACCTCGGTCTTAAACCTAATTATCACTTTAAAGTCTCACGCGTTTCAAATTGTGTGCATTAACAATGAAGGTGTTAAAAAGGATAATGGATTAAGAACCTCCAGAGCCGTTTCTGGCACATAAGGCATCGAATCGACATTTCAGTTGCTGGGTGTTTTATAGGGACAAGCAGCAAGCTTGTCACCCAACCTTGCCGCGGCGGGGATCGAACCATGGGCCATGAAGTTGTTAATTCCTGAAAATTTTGAGACTGTGTATCCCACAAGTGATAATTTTTTTTAAATATCAAAGAAAAACTGACAAACTGTATTACTCGTTACTGACAAACTGACAAACTCATTAGTCCTTAATTAGTCATTAGTCTCATTATATGGTTGAATCACAAGCCATTTTAGAAAATTATACAGATGGTCTTCCACCTCCTATCTGAAACCTTTGAATATTGCACGATAATCCATATATCTCTAATGAATTGTCTGTTTAGCCGAATTTGGTGTTCTTTTCCGAATTCAGTCCCGTGGAAGTTCATTCCTTCCCCCTGGAATAAATTTTCATGCTCTTGGGTATTCCAAACATGCGTCTAAAATTGAAAACTCTTGACCAAAACAAACGAAATGATAGTATTTAATATAGCATTTAATATTTTTTTTTTGAATTTGTATTTATTTTATTGTGGTTTTGAAAAAGTGGCCAAAAATCAACAGTATGATAACAATGCCAGAACTCATAGTACTATAGTACACTTGCACTCTTATGAAAGCTGTGTCAAGTATTGAAGCATTGATGAAGTTTCGATATTTGAAAATTATAAATACTCATATATTCACAAAAATTAAACAATAAAATAGAACCAATTAATCGTCAGTTTGTTTAACTTTTAACTTGAATTCTAGTTTAAAGCTAAATATTATCAGCTGTAAAATTTTTAGTGCATGTTATGGAACTCATAAGATACTTTTTTTTATTATCACTAATTTCACTTCGTAATGAAATGTCTCATCTTTATTTGTATTTTTTTTTTTTTTTTTTTTTTTTTTTTTTTTTTAGTTTGGCTTGTTCTTATCTTATCAGAAGACTAGGAGTGCGTAAGTTCGACGAGTAGTTGCATTCATTAGTGTTACGTAAAATCTATTCTATTTTATCTCCATGGAAACATATTTTAGTTTAAATAACTGGATTATTCTAATAAGTTGCCACAGTTCAAACTACATCTTATGATGTTTAAATTTAAAGTGTGGGATTTTTTTACCTTTACTATTATACGTTTTATCCAAGCAATCAAAATTTTCTTCTATTTCCCCTATAAAATTTGAGCCATGGGTGGGGGCAGAGGAGGGAGGGGGTCACCTTTATTCTGGATTTTTAAGGCAGTTGTACATACTAAATACATATCCAACTTTATCTTTCGGATGTACAAAAACAATGTCTCAAGGATAGTTCTGTTAAATGGCCCGTAACTAGACAAAATAGCATTTACAAGCTTCTTGAAATTTTTGCAAGTGTAAGACTGGAGAGTGGGTGGCTTGTGAGTGGCTACTCGATGAAAATTAGCGAGGTTGTAGATGATCACGAGGCTGGGCTTTAACAGCCGCACAGAGTTATTAATCAAGCCCTTTATAGTAACCACCCTGCTGAGTCTCAGAGTAGTTGTTGTTGAACTAAACTTTCATTATTTACTAAACTCGATCAATTCTTTTGTATGCAATTCTCAAAAGCCACATATTTTGGTATTCCACGATTAAGGCTCCTGGGTGTACCTATTCATGGGACAATTTTGTGATCACGTAGTACTTCGGAAAGTTTCAAAAACTTAAAAAAAAACCTGGTATATTTTACTAGATAAGACTGTAGAGTTGGTACACCAAAAAATTTGAATTTTGTTAGCTTTTTAACCTTTTTTTTCTAAAATATCGGATGAAAACCACTTTGCAATTCTAATTTCTTTATTTTTCTAGCATTAACCTTCGATGCCCTACGAACTTCAATCCAGCCGACTTTTTTGTCCAAAAGCTAGCAGTGGTACCAGGGCGAGAAATTGAATCACGTCAAGAGGTTAAAAGAGTGTGTGATGCTTTTCAAGAATCGCCAGAGGGAAAATTAATATTAAAGGAATCAAAAGTAGCTGCAGAGTCAGAAACTTCAGGAGACTTCACAGTTCGAAAAAGGCGTTCTCCATATAAAGCAAATTGGTTTCAACAGCTAGGTGCTGTTCTACAGCGCTCCATTATGTCCGTGTTTAAAGAACCTAGTATTTTAACTGTAAAACTTTTTCAGACAATTGTAAGTCTATTTCTTTCGTTTTTAACTTACTTTAAATTTATCAATATCAATATTTATCGATATCAATATTATCGATATTTATCGATATCATATTTATCGATATTTATCGATAAATATCAATATTTATCGATATCATATCTATCGATATCAATATTATCGATATTTATCGATATCAATTTATCGATATCAATATATTTATCAATATCAATATTTATCAATATCAATATTTATCGCCAATGGAAAAGGAGTAAAAAAAAAAACCTAAGATAATAATGCAAAATCAACAATAAACTAATGTCAACAATAGTCTTGATTGCTCTTCAAATGTAAATGCAATTATATTTTTAGATGTTCCAATTTTCTGATGTCTTGGCTGTTATCAGTTTCTATGTCTGTTAACTAAAACTCATAACTTTTTATCACGCTAAAACATTGTTTTAAAGCCTTTTACGGCCAAGTCTAAAGTAAGATTGTTTTGAAAAATCTGAGGAAAGTTGTCTAGGCAGTTACATTACATAAGTTAATGGTTTTGGAGCAATGGGGCCAATTTACGAAAATGTTTCTTTTGGAGGCGAGGGGTACGTATTTTCAAATATAAAGGGGCCACTGTTATTTTTACTAATTATTTCAATAAAGACACCAAAAAGGGTGTTTTTAATGAAAACACAAAAGAAAAGTTATTTTTAAATCTAGGGGCAGGCAAAATGATCTATGGTAGCCCCCACCATTGGTGCCACTATTTTCTCTTGTAAGAAAACATATTTCTGAGAGCTGTTTTAAAAAATGAAACATTTGGATCTCTTATTTTCTCAAAGACCAACAATATATTTTATACCGCTTCTTATAGTCATTTTTACGCCTTGTGTGGTTCGAATAAACTGACAGAATACTTTTCACCAATAAAACAAAACTGGCGAAGGTCGTCCTATCTTTGGATATTTACTTTCAGCGGCCTATGCTGAGACTAATCATTTTCTAGAATAATGAAATGAAAAACTGAAAGCAGTAAAAGCAGTTGAGATGTGTATTTTTCTGGGGTTTCTTGGTAGAAAAAGAAACAGAAAATGCTATATTTTCCGCAACATTGCAATAATTTTAACAGTTGATGCTAATATATTCCCAAAACTGATCTTGAGAATATAAGCTTGGAATTGATTTAATATTAGTACAAAATTTAACTGAAAACTTGTATATTGTGTGATTGCTGAGTTATTGGTATTTACTGGCAAAAAAATTGTATTGGTCCAATTCTGAGTCTCACCCAGCTATATGGGTGTTTACTTGGGGTCAAGGGGTTGGGGTCAAATGGGGCATTCAGATCTCCCTCCGGAAATCATGCAAAAGGACTAAAAATTCTACCCATTTTTCAAAAGTATGACACTTTTCTGGCCATAAAAAGTGCCAACCCTTAGCCCCCCTCTAAAGAAACTTTTGTTATTTTACCATCTTCGAAAAAAATTCTGCGGTCCTCTAAATTATAAAAAAAAAGTGCTTTGCTAATAGCCACGCCTTTCAAAAGCACACAAGTTTCAAAATTGAATTTTAAATCTTACAGAATTAATTCAAAATTGAATTTTAAATCTTACAGAATTATCTCCTCATATTTTTGAACAGTATTATAAATTATCTTTATAAATTAGAACTGTTTACATTATTTCTGAGTTATCTTTTGATTTGTAGAAAGTTAGATATTCGTGTGCTATAATCAGTTTGTACAGACGTTTAAAGAACTAGAAAAAAGTACAAAATCTGAGACTGTGTTTGACTAGATGATTATATAGTATTAGGAAAAGTAACACGCATCGAAGTTATATTGGGTTTCTGGCAAACCGATCTGGAATTATCTCAAAGTTAAAACGAGGAGTAGAAAGCAAGGTGTGAAACTGCTATCCTAGCTTTTTAATGATTTTCTACATCATTCTTATATTGTAGTTTATCGCTCTGCTTGTTGCTGCCATCTATTGGGGACAAGATGTCACAACTTCAGCTGGTGTCCAGAATATAAGTGGAGCACTGTTTATTTTTTTGACGAATATGACATTTCAAAATGTTTTTGGAGTTGTTGACGTAAGTCCTATGCTTCATTTTTTTTTTATATAAGACCTATGATTAAAATGGTCAAAATATTTTTAATGACGGTGATGTACATGGGTATACCCAGATGAAAGAAATTTAAATAATATTAGGTGCACCATATTAGTCAAGTAGTACAAATACGGAAAATATAGGTTGTAGCTAGCCCTATTCGAGCCACCAGAAGCTAAGCTGACATTACAAAATTTGTGATAACAGCCCCGTCATTAAGGTGGCAGAAAAAATAAAGAAAAAATTGGGGACTGAAAATGAGACGAGTTTATGGAAATCCATAACTATCTATTTTATTACCTAATACTGTCTAATCTGTTCTATTACTGGGGATATTCTCATTGAAAAATTTCTTTTTTCTATTTTCATTGAGAATTTTTTTAAAGCAAAAATTTCACAGTCCCCCTCAATATTGAAAGATTGCTTTCCTCCTAGAATTTCGCTAATTTGAGCCACTGTATAATCACCCAGCAGAATCACTTGTGGTCACTAGAACTGTTACCCTATTTTGCCGATATAAATTACTTTTCCCCTTCCAGCACACTTCACTCAGTCGTTGTTTATAAGTTTAGCAGTTCTTCTGCTTTTGATGTACAGCTTTTACTCAAAATCTTACTACAAAATAGGTTTCAAATGAAAAAAAGCATGTTGTGTAAGACTTATTTTTCTCCTCTTCAACTCTTTATTCAAAGTATGATAGCTAGGTGTGTGTGAGATCTTTCTTTTATCAGCTAGATGTTTCAATGACTTCGATGTTAGACTGCTTGATTCATTTCTAGTAGTAATGTTGTTTTTGGACATTCACTGTCCTGGTAATTTTATTTTCTTAGAACACATTCAATAGCTAAGCGATAAAATTCAGCATTCAAATTTATACTGATGGTTGTAAGGGTTGTGTTCATCTACCAAATAAATTGTATTGGAGTGATTTTCCTTTCTCAGTAAACCTTTTCAAATTAAATATTAATTGTGTTTACTAATATTAATGTGTTTACTGTTAGTTTCTTCCCTTTTAGATAAAACAGAACTATATTAGTTTTTGTAGAACAACTAGTCGGGATAGTCAAAGCCAATCTGCGTGAGGTTAGCTTGTCAAAGCGAAAATATAGACAAAAGACAAAAAAAATCAATGGGTCCTAAACAAGCTAATTGAAATTCATCATTTTACCGAAAATACGCTGTGTCCACTTCCATCGTATAAAATAAGCTCTTGCAAGCGTGACTGCTTTTTTTTGTTTCTTTTTTGTTATATGATTTTTTTTTATTCTAAATGCCGTGATAAACACTAAGGTATATATCGCTTTATTTTTCTGAAAGTGAGTGGTTGTCCTTCTTCGGATTTCCAATTAGCCCTTTTAGTCTAAGAAACTTGACAAAAAAAGGGGTCAACCTCAAACAAATTGCTTTACAAATGATTCTTTCACTACCCAACCAAAAAATATGTGTTGATTCTGAACCCAAAAAGTTTGCCGCTCTAGCTCTTTCACAGATGTGAGTTTTGTGATGATGAGGCAAAAAATTTTGATTGAGTAAATACCAGTCATTGTGATTAGATATGTCAGTTCTACGCTCTTTTTTTGCCGATAAACATAAAATTAACTGTTTTAAGTCAAAAGAATTGTTTGGGGCTTTAAGCTTTGAGAGAGATTGAGGGTGGGAGGGATGTTCAGCCTGCATGTGTATATTAAACTTGGCCTATTGCAAAACATTTGAAGTCTCAAACACTTCTTGGTAACAAGAAGTAACAAGAGGTTCATTTTGCAAGTATATATTAAACTTGCCTATGGCAAAATATTTGCAGCTTAATGCCTTGGTAACAACCAAGACTGGGTCCAGATAAAGTCCAGTATGCCTGGAACCTTAGTTTCGTGAAAATGAGTGAGAATGAGAAGGAGGAGGAGAATTTGAAATACATATTCGGCAACAGCAAACAAATTTTTGTCAGAGAGCTTCCCTTAGCTGAGACAAAAGCTAGTTCCAAATAAGAGATCAATATACTCAGATGTAATGCAACACATAGATCAATTACATTTGACGAAAATCAGAGAAAAATCACAGTAACAGTGATTTATTGGATAGTGGCAAAGCTGTTTAAAAATTTGGTCTTCTTCTTCACTACCATCGTCTTCAAGGCTTCCGACACCAACTGTTTCATAGTTAGAACAGCTTGTTCCTTTAAAATTGCCACAAGCCCAGGTATATTTTAAGCCATATTTTTTGCAACAGCACCGCAGTGTCGAATACTCACACTTACAATTACAGTGAAACACTAAGAAAAGGGAAGGCGGTGCCGGTGATCTATCTGAACACACAGGTCGTAATTCTTCTTTCTGTGCATTTCAGCCAAACTCCCAAGGATCCAGTCGACACTCCATATCTTTCCAGGCTTGGCATTTGAAGTATGGTACTTCAAATGATACTTTCAAACGTCGTTTGCTGGTGGGAGCATTTTTGCCTGTAAATGTAATTTTTGCCTCAGACTTCCATTTTTTTAAAGGAATTTCCTGTAGCGGACTTGGTCAAGACTAGTTTCATTTTTTGTAGCCTTAAATAAATTAAGCATGGCCTTCTCTCCAGCTTTTCTAACATTAATCTTTTATAGAAGCTGAATTTAGGAAAAGTCCGATGGTATCTTGTAAGTTCTCTTCTCTTTCGTGTGGATCAGTGGGTAGATTTTCCTATGAGATAAATTCGCGAAGTCGAATCGCATCTGAGAAAGTTTCAGTTTAGCTGCCAATATGTCCCACAGACGGCCTTCAGTTTTCCATGACTTTGAATCGAAATGTAAAAATATCAGTTAAAAGTCTTTTTTTGTATGGTACAGTAAAAGAGCTAGTAAGTCTGTATCTTCTCGTATTGAGACAGTGGGTTGGCATTCCGACGACTCGACTGTAGTCATCACAATTGGCAGGTCAGTATCAGCTGGTGACTGGTACACTTTCTATCCTACATCATTAAGGTAGCCGGAGAGCATGCTGATGATTGCTTGCTTGTTTTCTTCATTACTAAGGAAATCATTTTTTTGGCTAAACAAGGCATCTGAGGCTGAATGCTGATCTTAGGACAGCCTATAGACCTGCTCATCCTCCCATTTGTTGTATTTTGATTGAGGATCCATATAAATACCCCTCAAACGCTATGAAAGCACATCCATATCTTCACTTCACATAGTTGACGTATTTGGTGCATATATCCGCGTACGTGCCGTATTCCTCCCAAGGCAAATGATGTAGAAGGATCCTGCCATCTAGTACACACTGAGGTTCATTCAAGCTTTTAAGTACTCAATCTACCTTCGGTTACAGACCTTCAACTTCCCATCAGATCACATTGACAAGCGATGGTTTGTCCTCCAACCGAAGGACCCCATTCGTGTCAAATAATGAAGGTGGCGGGAAGCAGAGTGCGTACTTTAAAAATGTCTGAGTTCTTCATCTGAACTTTTTGTAGCAGTGACTAGCCTTTGAAACATCAAAACACGGTAAAAGGTTGGTAGTTCGGCTGCTGATTTAGGCTACTTTGCGCTCTCAGAGAAATAGCAATTGCTTTCTTCTTGAAAGTGTGAATGTTTGCGTCTTTTCCAGTCATATCATTCAGGGTTTTCCCACCTATTGGTATAGCCTTGTTTACATCCACCTGCTCACTCGCAATCTTGTCAGCTACTATATTCTTGAGAAATGGCTCCTTTGTGAAAGGTGAAAAATCCAGGAGAAA
Organism: Artemia franciscana; assembly: GCF_032884065.1. NCBI lineage: Eukaryota > Metazoa > Arthropoda > Branchiopoda > Anostraca > Artemiidae > Artemia > Artemia franciscana. Next base: position 121,435 of record NW_027069063.1, read on the forward strand.
GTGGACAATCTTTTCAACACCTTTAAAATCACATTCCATTATTTTTGCCCCCTCGTCTTTGTGCTGCTCACTAGTCTCAAATGATACGGCCGTGAGTTCTTGGAGTTCAGAGCTGACAGCAGCCCCGCAGGAGCGGATAAAAGCCATATTATGTGCCGCAAGACGCTCATACCGTGTCTACGTGTTATGCCTCCACCAGTTTTTCTGAGAGCCCATGAATACTTGTTCTATGACCAAGTCAGGGGAAAGACCAGCCCAAAATCTGTCGGAGCGCCGTATCACAAAATTGCCTCTTCAGATTTGTTGAACACCTGAAGATTTTTTATCTTTAAGGTTGACCAATCTCTGAAGTTAAAATCTGTAGGACTTGGCGCACAGGTGATGATTGGAAGTTGCGAAGAACCGAAGCATATGTTGACAAGTGTAGAGGTGAAGTTCCGAGTTGCCTGTTCTTTCTGACTCATTCAAAAACTTCAGTAAATCAATAGCATTCATAGAAATTTTAATCCAGAGTTTCGGAGATCTTCATATCCGTAACAGTAACATTTCGAGGGGCTCCAGCTTGCTTGTAAACGTGTTAATTGACAGCTCTTGCTCTAGCTCCTTAATTGTCATGCATCCTTCTAAGAAACTGACAAATGCTGAGTAAAAACTTGAAGCTCATCTGAAATGTTGCAAAGATTGACGTGATCAAAATCCACTGTCGAGCTAATGACGTGATCTCTGATAGCCCAAGAATACGCTTTTCTGGCGAAAATCTGCTGAACGGCGTTCGGTGCATATATTAGCTCCAAGATTTCCTGCAAACTAGAAGCAAGCATAAGAAGTCCTATCGCAGCTAAAAGCTCATTTTGCGTGGAACTGTTCCTAGAGTAAAATTATATGTTTCAAAGCATGTGGTCTTATGTGGTCTAGGTTGAGTGGCATGCATGATGCTTTGGCAATGGCAGTTATTTTTAGATTAGTATTTTTGCCCACGAACAAGATCTCGAGGAAGAACTTCAGAGTCTGTGGGAGGATAGTTCAAATTTTCTTCAAAGTTTTTAAGTTTGTCTGTCTTAACATATCCAGTCATATCTTGAGTGATACATTTTATGTCGCCCTTCAACAACTCAGCAGCTGCACTAATAATATTCATTTTTTTGTCGCTATCATTTGGTTGCATGGGCCTTAATGTGACAACACTAGCCTTACGTTCGGTCTCTGCAATCACAACTCCATCACCAAACCTCTCCTTGACGAGCTTCTTCATGTAAAATTGCCTATACACAGGCTCTTCTGAATCACTGAGAAACCTGCTAATTATGTTAACCAAGTTACGAACTGTTAACTGCTCGTTATCATTCGCTTCAAATGCTTGCTTTTTATTCATGTTTACTTTCCTACCTCTCTTTTTTTTAGTCTGTCAGTCAGATTTCCTGCATGTTTCAAAGGGAGTTTCTTGCCAGATGCAAAGTTTCAGCAACATGTTTTTGGTATAGAACATATGTTGCATACAGATCAAAATTCGCTGCCACAATTCGGCCGTGAATTTTCGCAGGCCAGTGATCAGGCCAGTTCCACCAGTGTCTCACCGAACTCTGTCGTGCGGACGTGAAAGCTATTTTCGTTCCAGTGAGTCTTTTCGAAAATCACTCTGCTCAAACAAAATAAAAGATCTCCTCTGGGACTAATTTTACTTGACTAAGATTCTGGTCAATGGCCTTTGCATTTTTGTAAGAATTTGGTATGAAAACCATCCCCCATAACAGCGTCACATCAATTCGTTTTCCCTTTTTCCATGATTCGTTTATGCTTCTCGAGCCTACTTCAGTCACAACAACTTTCTTGTCCGCTTCGAGTATTTCTTTTTAAACAAACCATCATTTTAGACTAGAATTTCTCAGCTGAAAATTGCAAAACTTGAAGTAAAATTAGTTGGAAGAATCCTGATAGAAAAGGGGAAAATATTAATCATCAAAGAAAATATTAAGTATTTGACATGCAAAATCTTATTCTGCTCTGGGACAATCACAGTTTTGGATAAAATTGAATTCTTATACTTCAAATCTACCTCTATGTCTGCTTCAAAATTTTTAGACAAAGAACCGGAGATGCGGAAATCCTTTGAAACTCGTGGACGATGACAATTTTCGAAAAAGTCAGACTTTTATGTACCTCAAATTTTCCTCAGAGACTACCTCACCCTCTCCATCATAAACTCAAGTTGATTTAATGTTCTGATGTATGTAGAAATGTTAAATCAAAACCCTAAACCACTTCCTAAATTCGGAATTGTCTTTTCGGAACGGTATTTTTTACATAAAAAAAATCACCCTCAACCTAGAAAAAATCTAATTTGTGAAAGAGCTAGAGCGTAACTCTTTTCGTATTTGGTACCAGCACATATTTTTAGTCGGTAGTAAAAGAATCATTTGTATAGCAATTTTTTTTAGGTCAAACCATATTTTCACTGGACTATTTATCTAATCCTTACATATCCGTAGACTAATTCTCTTCACTGGAGGTAGAAGAAACAGGCTGTTATTGTCACTAAAATTTTAAAGAAGTCTTTAGTCCTAAAGAATCCATGACATAATTTTAAGTGAAGCAAACTAAGATTCAACTCATTGATCATACACACGTTATAAATTACATGAATTTTGCACAATTATATTATCAAAAAATCTCGTCTTCATTGACAAGTATTGTTTAAAATATGTCATTAGAGGATGCGTGGCAGATCAGATTTTCATCCTCTGGTAAAATAATGAAAAAATGTTATGTACTTTCGGTTTTGACAACGACGAAATATGTTTCGTGTTGAATTTCTGCTATTGCTTTTTACTTATTTATTATAATTTTTCTTTATACGTATCTCTTGAGTGAGTGCTGCTATTATATTTTTTTTAATGCTCCCATAAAAAACAAAATGGTTATGGATATAATTTGTTTTGCAGGGTGATATAAGTTGATTCTATTAAATTTTTTTCAGGTGTTTACTCGAGAAGTTCCTATTTTTATGCGTGAACACTTTAATGGCATGTACAGAACAGATGTATACTTTCTTAGTAAAATGCTTTCTGAAGCGTTGCTCTACATAGCACTGCCTTTTGTATTCACTGCTATTCCCTACTATGCAATTGGGTTAAACCCAGCCGTTGACAGATTTTTTATGGCATGTTTCATTGTCGTTCTTGTAGGAAATGTAGCCGTATCCTATGGTAAGTAGACAAATTATTGCTTTATAAGGATATTAAATCTTAGTGTTGTTTAATCGATAAGGTTTAATCGATAACCTTAAAAATTATAATCTTTAAACTTTTTTTTAAACGTTTCCATATTTTTATGAGTGACTTTTTGTGATGCGTGATGAGAGTAACATGCTTCGAATTGCTATATTTATATTTTCTATTAATTCTGCTAAAATTTGCTTATGGAGCATATTTGTTTAGCGTAGTTCCTAGGTTCAAAATCATTAAAAATGTTTTAACTAACCCTACTGTTTCTTCCGTGATTCTGAAGGTGCGAGAGGTCAAATTTGTTGCTTAGAATAAAAAAAGAACAAGGCTCTTTTGTGTCAATAGCTTAGTGCAGGGAATTTGTGAACGACCAATGAACGATTAATTGCGAGCAAACTTTAATAATTATGAATTCATACCAATTTATACCATGCCCAACGCCCCTAAAGGTATAGCTGCTGGACCGTTCTACTATGATGAAGAAAATAACTATCTCAAAGTTTTGACTGGATGTGATCGGGAAATGAATGGGCTCGAGAGAAGGGCCTCTTGCCCTCAAATCTCTTGTTACTCTTAAAAAGGACACCAGAACTTATAATTTTGAAGTGAATTAGCTCCTTGAAAAGTTTCAATGATATTTCTACCTATTATAGATTGGTGCTGGCTATGATATTGCTTACATGTCCTTTTTAAAACCTGCATGCATACAATTTTTTCATTTAATTGAAATTTCTAAGCGTTCTCTAAGAGTTTCATCTTAAGATCTTTGCGTCATGAGTTACATGTAATACTGTAACATGTAACTGTAGTGGTAATACTGGTAGTTACATATACTATCTTTTCTCTCGTTCAAAATCCCCCAAAACTTACCCTTGAAGGTCTAAATTAATAATGTAAGTTGGCAAAATATGAGTTGACAACGTGAGGAGGTTGACATCTCCAAAGACATAATTATTGGACCCTGAATAAAATGGTTCTCTCAAAATTTTGATTTTAAGGGCTCACTAAATCTTAAAAAGGGTTCTAGAGCTTCTGATTACCTATCCAATGAGTCCTCTTCGATGTTAATAGGTTCGTCCTTTCTATAAATACCTTACATGCCCCCAGGGCATAACTTACAATCCTTGCCCTAAGGGCTCTGGGAGGGTTTCCATCCTCAAAGACAATAATTTCCGGACGTTTCATTTACATTAAACGAAATGGCAATCTCAAATTTTGATTTGATGTGTTTGGGAAAATAATGGGAATGGGAGGGGGCAGTTGCCTACCAATCCTTTTCAACTATTAAAAAGGAAACTATCCCTTTCAATTCCCAATTGAATGAGTCTTTGTTGAAGTTTTTTACGACAAAAAATGACCATATCAAAATTTTTATCAGACTCATTTCGGGAAAATACAAGGCGTGGGTGGAGGATATTCATCCTCCCGTCACTCTGAATCTCAAAAAAGCTCTAAAACTGTTGATTAAAAATACAGTTAGCCCCCTTTAAAGTTTATACGATCACCATTTCTATGTATATATACCTTAGATACCCCCAGGGCATAACTTACAACCCTTGCCCCGAGGGCTTTGGAGGGGGGTGTCATCCTCAAAGTCATAATTTTTGGAATTTTCAATTACGTTGAACAAAATGCCTATCTCAAAATTTTGATTGGATGTATTTGGGGGAATGGTGAGCGTGAGAGGAGGGGTTATTTGCAATCCAAACACTTCTGACTATTGAAAAGGACACTAGCCCATTCAACTTCCGATCAAATGAGCCTTTTTTGAAATTTCTACGACAACACACAGACATCTCAAAATTTCTATAAGATAGATTTCGAGAAAATACGAGGGGAAGGGGGGGTATCCATTCTTTGATTACTCTCAACATGTAATGGAGACTAGAACTTTTAACTACCAGTCCAGTGAGTCCCATCTGAAGTTTATACGATCACCCTTTCTATATACACCTTAAATGCCCCCAGGGTATAGCTTACAACCCTTACCCAGAATGCTTTCAGGGAGGTTGTCATCCTGAAAGACATAATTTCCAAACCTTTTGTTTACGTTAAACAAAATGGCTATCTCAGAATTTTGATTGGATGAGTTTGGGAAAATGGTGGGTTTTGGAGGGGGGCTAGGTGCCCTCCAATCACTTTTGATGTTAAAATGGCACTATCTCCTTGAATTTCCAGTCAAATAGGTCCTTTTTGAAGTTTCTACGACAACTCCTTCAATGCGTGCCCTGGTCCAACCCACAAAAGTATCTTTATAAGCACATAATGACGATTGTTTTTATTTGAACAGTGGAAACTTGCTATTTCATTGTTAGATTGGGATGTTCCATGGCGATTTTTGGCAGAGGCCACACTGCCTTTCCAGCACATACATCAAAAACAAGAAGAACTATAGGGAATTCTTTTCGTAAGACAGTGGAATCCTAATTTGAAGGAAGTTCTTTTCGTCTGCAACAGCATAAGGATGATATCACCAAAGCTCTAAATTCTAATATTGCTAATGTTTCTTTGGATTCTGCATTAAGCAGCCATGTTTTTGAAAATCCTAGCTACAAAATACTTTTTGAAAATTCTGCCCTCATTAGCAATGATATAGGCATTATTAATCAGATAGCTCGAGAAGCAATTTACGAAATATTTAAAACAAATCGAAAGACATTAACACAGACCCAATTATAAAAATACCTTTGATGTTAGCTGCCAAAAAGGAAGATTAACAATAAAAACGTGTTTTTAATTATTCTTCTTTCATTTCAATGAATTGCCTTGTTTCACCTCTCTTTATACAGGCCTGGTTGTAAGGATGCCGCGACTGATTAAAAAAGTTTTATTTCAGTTTTATTAATTGTATATTGTTGTAAGTCTGTCTTCTTTTATATATTTATGTTCTGCTGAGGATTGCCCTTGGACATAGTGCCGAAACATTCATACAGATTTAAATTCCACTCTCTTACGAAAATAATTCCCTATTGTTCTTCTTGTTTTTGATATTTGCGGTCTTACGCCAAAAAAGACATAAAATAAATAAACAAATGAGTAAATAATACATTGGTCCCACTATTTTTTTTTTACTAGTTATGATTTCACCTTATCAAACAACCATTCAAAGATGGCTTTGAAAAACTATTAATGGACACAAAAAAAGTATCTGCATCATATTTACTATATCAGCTGAAAATAGTGATTTCCCAAAGAAAAAAAATTCAAAAAAAAATAAAAAGCAAGATACAGGCCAAAAACGAACAGAAATAAAAATGTATATCGAGTCAAACTTAAAACTAAGAGGAGTTAATTTGAATAAATAATCAAGTCAAACTTAGAAGGAACAAAAATCACCACTGGTAAAAGTGGAACTATGTCCTCTCAATATCCTTAATAGTTAGCGTTTCAATCGCATTTTACAGACAACAAAATATATTTTTAAACAGGCTGTTATTGCCCAACTGAACGATTAAAAATTGTGGAATCTCCCAAAAAAATTTTTTGTAAGACAAAAATATCTTAAGAAAATCAGCCTAGTTTTATTATTCTAGTATGCAATAAATTTGTATCCCACACATTACTTTTTAAACCATTACTTATAAATCTAAAGAACATGAAATGGCTAATACGATGTTTATTTTCTAATTGAAAAATATTAAAGCAGTAAAATAAACAGATTACTTCTAAAATTACCAATTGACGTCTAAACAGTTTTAGTTAGTAATCAGTTATCTATCCTTTAATTTTGAATGAAATGGAAACAAAGCGAAAAATAAAAAATGTCCTTTGAAAGTTACACAACTAAATTGAAAGCCACGAATGTGTTTATTCTGAGAAAATTGGGTTTTCTATCGTGTAAACTGGTTTTGTATTATAAATATTTTTTTATTTTATGACACTACTCTATTCGTTTTAAGGTTTTTTTTATTCAAGTACAGTAATTTTCGTTTGTTCTAAGGGCGATCTTACGCTTCTTAAATTTTGTTTTCAGTATCCCTTTATAATTTTGTTGGCACTGTACCACCTTCTTGGGAATAATTTTTAAAACAAATTCCCGTTCCCTTTTTAATTTAAAGTTTATTATGTGCCAACTTAAGGATTGTTTGGCAATCATTTTAAGTTTTCTGTAATATGATTTGTAAATAAAAAGAGGGGAAATGTATTGATAGTAGTGCTGAGCTTATTTGAATTGATCGATTCCCTGGTAAAACTGAAGAGCATTCCACGGGAAAGCCCATTTCTAAAGAATTTTCTTTGTTCTGAAGCTAAAATTACTTGATTTCCATTCCAATGAGAAGATTTGGAATTTCCTCTACTTTTTATTTAATGTTTCAAATCGAAAAATTCATCCTTATATGCAAGCTGGGAATGCGAAATCATTTTCTTAGTCTCCTGAGTGTAAAGGAGGTATTCCCCTGAAATATATATTAAGAATTCGTCTGAGAGTCCTTTCCCTTCTTAAACAGGCTTTGTGAAAGCCAAATGCAGGCTTAGAAAAATAAAACTCACTTTTATTGACAAAAGTATCAAACCATATAAACTTTTTTGGACTCCTTTTGAACTGACTCTAAAACATACAAACTCACCAAGAATAGTATTTACCTTTCTAAGTGGGGACGCTGACTAAGAAAAACTTTAACCATCTAAAACTCAATCCGACAGTATCCAGAAAGTAAAATCAAAGGCAAAATATGAAGTCTGCTAGTATGATGACCCGTACAATAATATTAATGCTATAAGCTAATATGTTTTATTGTTCAAGTAGAGCTTGGAATTCAATAAATTTAAAGCGCAATTGAAAGTAGTTTAAATAGGAGAACTTAAAGAGCGGGTGAAAATAGTCTATCTATAAGAGAATAAAGAACACCGACAAAAATAGTTTATATAGGAGAACTAGAACATTTGTCTGATAACTTAGAACCGAGGGCTCAACTCAATCAGCGTCGGTCGCCTTTTGGGATGTTTTTGAAATCTGATACAAGTTTCCAAGTGCATTCAGTCTTCAAAACTGTTTCTATCGGTTACTCTACCAGTATCAGGACAATTCGGTATGCATGAAATATTTATGGACTGTATATTGTCGTGAAAGACTTGTAAGTCTGTTTTATCGTGCAGTAAAGAGACTGTGAACTATGGGTATCTTCATCTTTGTGTATCTTACATATCGTATCTTTATGAAAATAAGGCTACACTGTGCTAAAAATCTGTCGTTATTTCCTTATTTAATTCATTTCTTCCTTCAGATTTGTCCTTCTTCAAAAAATTCAGATGTGTTTCTTCCTTCAAGAAATTCAGTTTAAAATATGAAGGGTCTATAGTAAAGGGCTCAAAGTGATACTTAGAAGGAATTGTAATTATTATGGCCGTTGAATCTTGGCGTACCCCAAGATAGATTTTTTACTCTATCTTCTTTAAGCGCTGGCTTAGACGTATGAATCTCGGCTCCATGCTGACCAACGAAATAAATGATCAGATAGGGTTCGATTAACTATTTTATTTTCGCTTGTCGAACATTACTAAGCTTGTTCGATTATTTATCGTGCTATATTTTGTATCGTTCAGTTCTTGTTTTAAAAATTAAAACTTTGTTTTGTTTTAGGGTATATGATGTCTTGTATTGCCACTTCAACTCAAATGGCACTGGCATTAGCTGCTCCTTTTATCATTCCTTTTCTTCTATTTGGTGGATTCTTTCTCAATTCATTGTAAGGCTTTTTTGTACTTTGCTTGTTTTGGTTTAAGATTCATAATCTACATGTTGTATGCCAATTCAGAAATCAGCTATTTTCAGTTTTAAGTTTCTTCATATTTTGTCTGGTTATGTCTTTCGGAGCAACACTTCTGATTTCGCAGTTTGATTTTCTATGTCCATGTTAGGACATTTTCTATGTCCTATGTCAATGTTTTTATTCTGAACAGTGCTATGCAGCTCGTTAAGAATGGGAGATTACAATCCGAATTTTTTTTATTATTAAGGCTTATAAGAGCAATAAAATAAATATTTGTTTTACTTGGCTACTGACAAAACCAAGCTCCAATACCGAGCTCTGTTGGATCTATTTAAAGTCAGCCTCATGGAACGGAATACCTCTAAGGAGAACCCGAGTTCTAAATTTTGTATCTTTTCTAGATTTCCAGGAAATTATTCAGAAAAAATGGATCTTCAAACACTAACATACACTTTATATGCTCTTTTGTTTCTTTTTTTATCGAGTTTTCTGAAACACCAAATACAAATAAAGCTTGTCTTTCTTGGCGGTAGGTGAAAGTTGATTTCTACATTGAGACCTCTGGTGGCTGATAACTACGTAGATTGAAATCTTTCTCATTGAGAAATCTACAAAAAGATTAGGCTAATTCTCAGTAGAAAATAAACCTGAGAGGGCAAGGACTTCCATACTCCAGGATTACTGTGATTGTTACGTAATAGAGAGTCTTGAAAAGACCTTCAGGGGCCCACTAGGGGGGGGGGGGCCTTCAAGACGCTGGAATCTGACGAGTAGTTACAGCGGAACCTCTAGCGACCAATTCCATTGGGGCCCTAGCAGTCAATTTTACCGGTAGCCCCTAAACTAACCATCGGGGCCCTAGCAGTGAATTCTGTTGGAGGCCCTTGCATCTAATTTCGATTTGGGGTCCCTAACCTAATCAAAGGGGCTCTGGCATCCAATAATTTCATCGGAGGACCTAGCATCCAATTCCATCGGGGTCCTAAATCCAATTTCATCAGGGGCTCCTAACCCAATGTATTGACCGGGGCCCTAGCAACCATTTCAACCGGAGGCCCTATAGGGAACTAACAGTCAATTCCATCAAGGACCTAACAGTCAATCCCAACGGGGCCCTAGTATCCAATTTCACCGGTAGCCCTTAACCTAACCAACGGGGCCCTAGCATCCCATTCAACTGCGGGGTCCCTACCGAGCAATTTCAATGGGTTCCTAGCAATCAATTCCATCCTGGCCTTAGCAGTCAAGTCCATTGGGAGCCCCAGCATATAAATTCACCAGGACCCCTAACTGAACCACCGGTGGGGCTAGCATCCAGTTTCACTGGGGGCCCTAGTATCCAATTCCATTGGGGCCAGAGTATCTAATTTCATCGGGAGCCCCTAACTAAACCTAACCAGTGGGGGCCCTAGCAACCATTTCAACGGTGGACCCTATGGGCCCCAGCAGTCAGTTCCACCGGGGGCCCTAAAAACCAATTTTAACAGAGACCCTAGCATCCAGTTCAACAGCAGCCCTACTGAGCAATTCCAACGGAGGGGGGCTAGCATCTAATTCCATTGGAGGCCCTTAGCAACCAAATTCACTGACAAGACGTTATACAAGATGTTCCAAGATTTCATTGGTTGTTATGTGATGGGAAATGTTTACTTATATTAAGCTTGACGCATTCTAATATAGCTTGTTTCTTCGGGTCCCATGGGGGAATCCCTGCCTGTAAATGTGGACGACACACACGTGGGGTGCTACGTAATGACAATGCACACGTGATTGTTACGTAGTACTTTAAGAGATTTCATTTTCTTTCAAGACATTTTTCTCAAGGGGCAAAAACAACTTTTATTTCGAATAGTGTGTTTGATATTTTATTGAAAATGGTATGTATTTCGAATAATAGGGTTTTTATTTGTCAAAAGGGCAAAAAACGATAGAAAGTTGCCATAAAAAACAAGGTTACGCCAAAGAGCTAATCAAAGTAGACTGAATGCGCAACATACAATGAAACTCATTTCTTGGTCTCTCAGCAATTTCTTATTTACTAACGTTATAAAAGAGAAAACGTTGCAACATATGTTATTTTCAGTAAAGTGCAAATGACGCCCTGGCCTTTAGAAAGCTTAGGGGGCGTTATTTTTCTCCCATTCCCGGCAGTTTCTGTTTGTTTTAGGTCTCGTGTATTCTTTAACAGTAAATTCTATTTGTTTTAAATCTGGATTGTTATATGAATACATTCTAAACATTTTGGTTTAATGCAGCTTTTTACTTTTCTTGGAAAACTTCTACTTTGGATAAAGTAAAGGGATTTGTTAGAATCTTATGGTGTGATACTCTTTAAAATAAAATAAAAAATTTTATATAATTGAATTATAATTTTTAATTTATCGTGACTTTGAATTCGTGATTTATTATGTTCACTATTATATATATATATATATATATATATATATATATATATATATATATATATATATATATATATATATATATATATATAGGTTTTTGAAAAAGCCTAATAAAATTCTGTTTTACTTCTTTAATATGATAAATGTACAATTGATTTTTTGGCTAAATACCCTGGACTAAATTATGGGACACGATTTTTTTTTTCCGTCAGCTACTGTTACCAGTGACAATTTAAATTCTTGTGTCGAAATAGCACTTTAATATACTATTTCTATTGAAATTGACTTTTAATTGTTGTAAAAGAACTTTCTTAATGTATAAGAAATTATATTATAAAAAGAATTCTTTTCAAATTGAGTTCATTGCCCTGCATATGCGATGAATGGCAAAAAAGTCTTGTTCTTGTGTGATGTTTCAGTATTTGGATGGTTCTGTGCATATGTATCCTCTATTCGTCAATGTCCTATAAATACAAATATTATACTGTCTACATTTTTACAGTTTTATGTTCAATATACGAACTGCTGTGACTCAAGACTTATTTCTTTTATTCCTAGTTCATTTTAATTTTCGCCTATGGAAGTGACGTTATGCAATTGAGCTCTTTATTTGTTTCTTAAATTCTAATGATCACTGCAGGTATCCTTTTCTCGATGCATAAATATTCATATATTTATCTATGCACAACTAGTAAGATGTTGAAACTTTTATAATTATCTCCTTGATTTCAAGCATTTCTCGTATAGCTTTTTATTATTACGCTTTTTCAGATCCTCCTTTATTTTTGGGATCCCCATAACATTTTGTGGACACGTGACTGTTCCAATCTTATTTCAGATATAAAAATGTCATAATTTTACCTTGCTTTCAGATCAGTCCCTGTTTATTTTGTATGGTTGAAGTATCTGTCTTGGTTTTTGTATGCCAACGAAGCTCTAAATATAAACCAATTTCAAGGTCTTGACAAAATTGGCTGTGTACCAGGACCTCAAAATATTACTGAAATCTGCCTGACTCCTGACGATTTATTTGAGAGATTAGGATTTCAGCCCGTAAGTTTTTCTATTTGACTTAGTTTAACCAGTGCTCTCACTCTCTCCAAGATTTTGAAGATTCTTCGAGTTTCCCCAACGAAAACAAAAAAGTTTTATTGAAAGTAAACAAAGAAGAGAACAGATACACCCAAAATAACCATTTGAAAGTAACAAAGAAGTAAACAAAGTACTTTCTTTTGAAAGTAAACAAAGAAGAGAACATATACACCCAGAATAACCATTTGAAAGTAACAAAGAAGTAAACAAAGTACTCTCTTTTGACAGTAAACAAAGAAGAGAACAGATACACCCAAAATAATCATTTGAAAGTAACAAAGAAGTAAACAAAGTACTCTCTTTTGAAAGTAAACAAAGAAGAGAACAGATACACCCAGAATAACCCTTTGATGATGAATGAGTTATTAGTATAGGTCAATGCAACGACTCTAAAACTTAAAACACGCTAAGATTAAAAATAACTTTAACTGCAATAGGCGTTTAAAAGCCACAAAGACATACCTCTCATGTTTTTACTTCAGTTAATTGAAAAAAAAACAAGAAAAGAATTTGCTGGAAAAAAGGAAGTTTAAATATTCATACATGGGAAAAGAAATTAACCATGATTAATTAAATGAAACCAAAAACAAACAGGACTTGAAACGTATATTATCTGACTTAAAAATAACATATTTTATTGCAGTTGAACAAATAAAAGAAATTGCACTTTTGGAAAATGGAAAATTGGGTCACAAATCAAAAAAACAATTTTACTTAAAATTTATTTGTCTTTGCTTAGTTTCCTTGACCCTATCTCTATACCGTGTATGCTTTAAGCCTGCTGGCGAAGAAAAATCGAGTATAAACGTCCCAAATCAATATAACAAAATTGTTCTCCCGAAACGTTTTTCACCTTATTGAGTCGTCTCTGATCCAGTCTACACACCCAGAAATTTAAAGGAGATCAAAAAGTAAAATGTTGGCCCATTTTGGAGTGCCACAAATTGAAACAACCTTTCTTCGCAAATATTTTGTCTTCTTCGGCTCATTTTTTTCAGTCTAAATTTCCAGTAGAGTCCAAACCGATAGAAGACCAAAAAATAAAAAATAAAAAAATAATAAAATCGACTTGTCTTCTTGTCTCTGCCTATATCCCCTGTAACTTTCATGCTTATTTGAGAACAAACATTTGTTTCTAGATATTCTTCCGTCACTAATAAGACCACCATTTCTTTTGCGCCCCAAAAACGATTATTTTTTTTAAGTATCTGGCCTCGCAGCTTTCTTCCAATTTTGGTCTTCCTTTTCGTCTGTGCGGTTCTTTCTACATGCCAATTAAGTCTTATGGACACCCAAAATACACCAAAAATAAGTTAGGTTAGAGACGATAAAAATGTTGGGAATCACCACAACAGCCAAAATTAGTTTCAAATTTGTTTCGTGCATCAGGTTCCCAGGGACAATTTTGAAGCTGATCAAAGACGTGAAACTTATGGGCCTGTTTATGCGAAAATCTATGCAAGTTTTTAATAAATTACATTTTGAGTAAGTAGCCTGAGCCAGACAAGTTAAAAACTATGATTAAAGGTCGATGTAGGTTAAGGAAGTGGATTTTAAAGAAAGTTCATAAGAAGTAAGAGTTAGTGTAATAGCTGTGCATTAAGGAAATCAGAACCCAACCTGGCCTCTGTAAGGCAGGGACGGGGATACTTGTTACCAGTACTTCTGTCGGATTGGGCTCTACTCTTCTGTATCTATCTTTCGGGAGTATTTTCGTCATTTTTGTCCATTTATGTTATGTTTGGTCATCAAAATATTTACCAGAAGGTGTGTCTTATGTTAATAAATCTTTGCATAAGGATGTGCTATTTCTGTGTTCTTGAAGATCATTACCAAATCCAAGCATTCTGCGGCAGTAGAAAGCTATCTCTTAATGCAAATAGTTGGAGCACTAGCTAAAAGGACCAATTCAGTATTTTAGAGGGATGAGGAAGGATGAGCCTGGTATAGGATGAGCCGTCAAGACGCATTTCAAAATCAAACGCATGTTCTCAACTAAAATCGGTAACGAAGTAAGAGCTAGTGTTTTAATTGGGATTTTTGGAAGTTTCGACCCCCTTCATTTTTTTTTGGGGGGGGGAGGTAAAGGGTCACTAAATTTTGTCATCAGCACGTCTACCAGAAAGGGCCCTAACCAAGCTTTTTGCCTAACCTAACCAAAGTGTTGCCTAGATTATTATGGTGTCTCACCACATACGGTTCATTGTGGAATCAGGAGTTAATTGGGGTTCTGTCACATTCCCGTAGATATGGGTTATTTTGCTTTGTCTTAAAGGAGAATGGAAATGCTTTGGGAGAACAAGGTATCGAATTTGGTGAAACCTTTCCAGACTTAGATTATGCCAGATGATTTGAGCATCCTAAAATAAATTCTTAGCATAAAGGGATTCTAGGAGATTCTGAGAACTCATCGACGGGACCCTGACAGTTGAGCTCTTCATTTGGTTCCTCTGGTTTGTGAGTCTTCTTGAGAAATAGAGTTGATGTGTTATCTTCGGGAGCTAACCTTTGGCATCTTCTTGGAATGTCCTCTTGTCTAATGATAGGGTGTACTATGACTGTCACTGAAGATGGCAGAGTTTTCTCAGATTTTGCAATTTAGCACCATGTTGCTTTCAATGCGTATGTAGACAAGGAGGTTGCTTCTTTTGTTTGAGGCGTTCGCCATATGAGTTTGTGTTTAGGCTTTTCACACGCTTAGTTTCTTGCCTCTGAACATTTTCGGTAAATTTTACATCTTGCCTGGTAGAAGGACCAGTAAGGCACATGTCAAGATCAAGATGGGGTCTGACAAGAGCTTTCTTTAATTTTATGAATATTGTGGCCTCTTGGCTAATGATGGTCCATTTTTATCAGACCATAGCTTACATCTACACTAGAAACCACATGCTAAGCATGCCTGTGGATGTTCAACTTGTGATTGATGATGGTTTCAATGCCCCTGTCTTCTTCCCTGCCTATTAGATGCCCCCTTGTTTTAGTGATGAGATTGCAAGATGAACGGGTAGTCATTGATTGTTGGGTCCAAGGTGTAATCTAATTTGTACCAAGAAACATTTTTCAGTCGGTACCATTATAGAGAGTAAAAGTGGTCTAGAAGCATACTCCATATCTCCTTACCCATTTTTAGTGAAACTTGGTTATTTCGCACCTTGCTTGAAGTGGAACAGGATTTATGAATATAAATAAAAGGAAGAAGTGTAATTTTGATTATTTATTGTGCATTATTGTTTTCATCAGTTGAGTTGAAATTTATCCGGTAAATACGTAGGGAATATGGAGTATGATGATGATGATTTCTAGAAGAATGTTTCCTTTCACCAACTTTTATAGGGAAGTGCTCAAATCAATGCAAACACCTTTCGACCTATCTTACTCATTAAAGTATCTTGATTTATATGAAAGTTACTACACAGGTACCTACAACCAAGGATACAAAAAACATGAAATTTTTTTGACAGTTCATATTTACTTTCCAGACATTAAGTTTTATTGTTCAGTTGTATTTTTATGCCACGATGAAGGCCTCGTAAGTAAGAATCATAAAGTCTATTCATTTTCAAGGGTGAAAAAGTGAGCGTTTTTCGTTTCTGGTAAATTTGGGCTAGGAGATTCGTCTTTGAGAAAGCTGCTATGCAACGAATATAAATGATAATGCAAGGCAATGATGTAGTATCGTAATTATTATTAAAATTTTTGTGTGATATTCGTGATAGACAGAATCAAATTGTTCTTGCCATCGAATCCATCAGAAACAAATGATGGTCGTTATGTATTTAGGCAAAGTTACGTAACCTGATCTATCATGTAATTAATTTTTAAAATAAAGACAAATATATGTTAAGGTTTTGTGTTTTGGGGCCAAGTAATAACGGCATTAACTTAAATATGTGATTCTATTGGAAATAAAAGCATCAATTTGGTGTCAGAAATAAAAAAAATTTAGAAAAAATCAGGAATAAAATATGTTGAAAGCAGAAAAAACGTATTTTTATATCGCCTTTAAGAAATGTGTCATTATTTTTAAAAGAAAATAATTTTTCTTTGTCCTAGCATTTTAAGCAGTGTTGGTGAATCAACAGCTACTCCGATTAATCAATGGAAAAAGAGAAAAACCAAAGCATCGCTCCTACAAAGCTTTTGTTGATGATGCTGAGCAAATGCTGTTGCAGTACTCCACTTTTCCAAAGCAACGCATTCTTTTTACCAATTTGGGCTTTATTTCTACATATTAAGTACTGCTTGTTAAGTACCTTAAGTAAATTTTGTACATTGAATAGAGGTACAAAATTATAACAAATATAAACAAACAATAAATGTAACAAATATAAACAAACAAACAAACCTTTATAAACAAACAACTTGTTTTAAGCTCACTTAAATAGCGACATTACAACTTGAAACAACCAAAATTACCTTGTACAGAAGATGGAGTGTTGTCTCCTCAACTCCCCACTTGTGATGTAAATTGGCTCCTTATGCTTTACTGAAAACTTAGTACAATACAACAGACGCCCAGCTGGCGATTGGAAATATTTCATTGATTTCTAAATTTCTGTTCTAAAAAGGAACTTTTAGAAATTGTACAAAAATTAAGAATTCATGGCGAGTTGTATTTAGGATACTTATGTTCCAGTTTTAGCCTCGCCTCTATAACTAGGATCTTTGGAAAAAAAAATTGTAAAATTGACGGGTGGGGTGCTCTAAGCAGGGAGCAGTGTGTTGGCATGTTTTTGGGTAGTGAGCTGAGTATGAATTATTGACTCAAGTATATATATATATATATATAAAACTTTTCAACAATTCCTTCTGTATCTAATATGACACTATAAATAATCTTCATCAAACCTTCGACATTTTTTTATAATAATAATTATTATTTTAGGATTATCATATTTAATTCCCCTGAAACCGTCCATCTATTTCTACTATTAATTGTTTTATACAGTTGCATTTTTTTTTCTTTTTAGGACAATCTGTGGTTTGACATTGGAATGCTTTTTGTGCTAATTGCTGCCTTTAGATTAGTTGCGTTTCTCGCACTGCTCGCAAAAACTTACAGAAAAGGATAGCCTTTCCTCTATTTTATATCTATTTTGTATTTATATTACTAAATAATGCTTTACTTAAAGTGGTTTTCTTTGTATAAACTTAGCACAGGTCTTCAAATTAACTTCAAATTATCAAATTATCTTCAAATCTTGAGGCACGGATATTTTTTACCTAATTACCATAAGTATTAATAATCTAAAACACTATCGTTTGACAAAACTAAGAGTATGAAAGAAATATATATATATATATATATATATATATATATATATATATATATATATATATATATATATATATATATATATATATATATATATATATATATATATATATAATATAATTAAGATATGAAAACGATGGGAATTTTTAAACAGTGAAAAAAAGTGAAAAGACAAAACAAATATTTCAACAAAGGCTTTTCCTAAGACGTCTCCAGCACTAAAAAAATTGACGAATGTTTTAAAATCTAATTTAGGTTTCAGTTTTTTACATTTAGACTGATATGAAAGTAAAGGAAAGAAATCTTAACCCTTAAAGTGTCTTTTGAGAATAGTAAAGCAGGATCAAATGTCGCAAAGGTCTTTAATTTTTGAATAGTTAATTTGGTTATTTTTGTAAACTTGACAGTATTGTGATCTTTTTGTTGTTGTTGCTGAAAGTATAGTGCATAAAAATAAACTGTTTCAAATAGATATCGTTTCAGTGAAGCAAGAATGAACTTTGTCCTTTAAAGGTTCTGAAAGGACGGCAGTCCAATTTTTGTTTGTGGTAATTTTTTATTTTAACTGTTTATTCATAATAATTTTTGTTCTTTTTAAGTATTTTTCCTTGTTATGTGACTATTCCTACCTGTTTTAGATTTTATATTGTTCTTCATTAATCTTTAAAGCATGTTTAGCAAAAAAAAAATTCTATAGCTTAGTTTATATAAATGAATAATTTTTGTTCGTTTTGAGTTTCAATGCTGCTCCTTATTTCCAGTTGAAAAAACTTGTTTTTTTTTTTATATATAATAACCTCCAAGCACAGCCAAATGTAACAGTATGTAGCCGTCAAAGTCTAAGGTATCTTTGAGCACACCCCCTGAAACTAGTAGCTGACTAATACTTAATTTATGTTCTGTAACAACAACATCGTGCAAAGCCGTTCGCTAAAAACGACAAGCGTTCAAATTGGGGTTTGCTTTCTTTCCTAAAACATATTTTTTCACATGAATTTATCATTTAAGCACAGCGAAATGCAAGTGTGTGTGGCCGTCATAATATAAGGCCTCTATTTATGCACCCCTTGAAACTAGTAACTGACAAATATCTAGTTTACCACGCCTAGAAGCATAATGTAAAGGTGAACACTAGGGACTGCCGTCGTTCTAATTGGGGTTTACTTTATTTTCTAAAAGTAACCAACATACTTCTCAGATTTTTAAGTTTTTGGGAAAAATAACTATTTTAAAATTTTCATCCATCATCATTGAGCTATGGGACTGTGAGTAGCATAAAAAGGCACTGGAGGAAGACAAGTATCCTTCAAACTACTTTCAGCCCTATCTATGGTATCATAAGTTTCATTTCTAGTCAATTTAGCCCCTCCGAAGTTTCCACGAAGACCAGTTTTTGGGCCCATTTTTTTAGTTTAATTTGGGGAGAACTGTGTCCTGTAATATTTTTTGTTTATTAGAAGCCTCTTGATGCAATTGATTCTGATTGTAAATTTTAACTTATCTGAGACAGAAAGATTTTCTGCCTATATTCATGGTTTCTAGTTTGCCCCCCCCCCCACTATTACAAACAGTTTGATCCTTTTGACCTAGATACCAAGCTTTTAATTGTTCTACCAAACATTCCAAATAAAACAAGTTCTTCTATCCGTTATAAAACCTAAGTGTAAGTCATTAAGACTTTGCGTCATTTATGGTCCTTGCTCTGGAGGTTGCACTGGTCTATCTATTTTTAGAGGCATATCTATTAGACGTTTTAACTACTTTGAGCATATTGGACATCTTAAAATATGATCCAACCGTTTTGTGGTTTCGTAGGGGTGGAGTAACCAAAGACAGAACGAAAGAGGGGGATAGCTGACTCATTTGACTTAAAATGGCGCTAGATTTTTTTTATTTCTAATCAAATAAGCCAATTCCGAAGTTCTTACGAACATACCTTCCATATGAAATGGCCGGGGGGAATTTTCAGTTGCAAGAGTATTACTTTTAACCTAGGAAGCTTTATAATGCGGTTAAATCAAAAAAATAAGTTTTTTTTAACTGCAAGTATGGAGCGACATTAAAACTTAAAACGAACAGAAATCATTTCGTATATTGAAAGGGGTTGTCCCCTCCTCAATGCCTCGCTCTGTACGCTAAAGTTTGACTCTTTGTCACAGCTCTACTTTTTAAAACAATTAAAAAACATTAACGTAAAGAGCGAGGGGTTGAGGAGGGGAAAACCCCTTTCATATATGGAATGATTTCTGTTCGTTTTAAGTTTTAATGTCGCTTCTTACTTGCAGTTAAAAAACTTGTTTTTTTAATCTAATTTCAGAACATTTTTAAATTAATGCAGGTCTTGATTTTGGCTCACCAAACATGAATAAATGAAACGAAATTCGCATCTTATTTATTTTTTTTGGCTAAATGGCTTTCTCATAGTTTTGATCAGACGATTTTGATCAAAAAAAGGGTGGGGGAGGAGGCCTAATAGTCTTCGAATTTTTGTTACTTAAAAATGCAAATTGATTTTTTATGAACGATTTTGTTTATGAGAAACATACCTACCTTACGAATTAACTTCCGTAACAAACTTCTATATTTGTGTATTTTTATTACGTAAAGGATAGGGTTCACCCACTCGTCAATACCTCGCTCTTTACATTAAAGCTTGAATTTTGTCCCAAATCCTTAAGAATGACCCCTGAATCAAAAAGGCCGTAGAATAAATAGTTGAAATTACTAAAAATACTTTAGCGTATAGAGCAAGGTATTGTCGAGGAGACAAACCCTGAACCCCTTTATATACGTAATATGTTATGTTAGTTTTAAGTTTTAATGCTGCTCTTTGCTTCCAGTTGAAAAAAAAAATATTTATTTTCTCATTGTTGTTTTTTCAAATAATGCTAGAAAATCCTGTACCCCCTTCATGGAAATTATTTTCCCTCATGAAAAATTCCTCCATGGAAAGGTACTCCCACGTAACCCCCTCCTCCGACCCGCCTCCACCCCCAACGCAAGAAAGTCCCCCCTGAAAACGTCTGGACATTTCATAATAACCATTACTATATGTAAACAATGGTCAAAGTTTGTAACTTGCAGCCCCTTCCCCGAGAACTATGGGGGATTAAGTCGTCCCCAAAGATGTAGTTATTAGGTTTTCAACTAAGCTGAAAAGAATGGTTATCTCAAAATTTTTATCCAATGACTTCAGGGGGAAAATGCGTGAAGGAGGTGCCCTCCAATTATTTTGGTCACTTAAAAAGGGCACTAGAACTTTTAATTTCCGTCAGAATGAGCTCTCTCGAAACATTCTAGGACCACTGGGTCTAAACGATCACCCCTGGGGAAAAAAACAAACAAATAAATACACATCCGTGATCTGTCTTCTGACAAAAAATATAAATTCCACATTTTTATAGATAGGAGCTTGAAACTTCAAGAGTACGGTTCTCTGATACGCTGTATCTGATGACATGATTTTGTTAAGTTTCTGTGACTTTTGGGGGTTGTCTTATTTCCTAAAATAAGGCAAATTTTCTCAGGGTCGTAACTTTTGATGGGTAAGACTAAACTTGATGAAGCTTATATATTTAAAAATCAGCATTAAAACGCGATTCTTTTGATGTAACTATTGGTATCAAAGTTATGGTTTTTAGAGTTTCAGTTACTATGAGCCGGGTCGCTCCTTACTACAGTTCGTTACCACGAACTGTTTGAAACTTCAATCAACTATAGATTATTGTTTTTCTTTTCCACTGTGCAGTTCATGCAATAACCATCTACATAGAAAGTCTTGCCGTGAATAGTAAAGCTGGTAGCACTGGACCATGACGCACCATTTAAGATCCCATTGAGTCAATTCCAGTGGCGGATCAAGGGGGCATGGGAGGCGCCCCTCCCCTAACGTAGTAGTGGATTTGTGATTGAGTCCACTTACTGTGGTTAGGGCTGGGAAGAAAGTTTTTTTTGTAATTGATTTTTAATAGTTTAGTTTTTAATAAGCTTTTAATTATTGACTGTTTCTTTTTGCAAACAAGTTTGAAACAAGCTTTTAGTTACTTTGTGCGGTCTCTGTCAGATTTTACTAATGACGCATACTGCCAAAAATTATTTAATTAAATATTACGTTTGTCAAGGGAATCTGTCCGTTTTTCCATAAAAGCCAACTTGGAGGCAAAAATCTTAGTTTTTTAATAACAAGGAGGGGAATTTTAAAATCCTAAATTCTTTAGGCTTTTGAAAGGATGTTTCGAGATTGTGCTGTTACAGCAGGGCTGAAAAGTAAGATATTTAATACTTTTTACTGTCAAAAATTTGTTTTCAAGTCTTGCTTTGGCATTGAGGCGAAATAAATTGTAATCATTACTTTTTTTGGTTGTCTGTTTTGGTTTTTTGGGGGGTTTGCTTTTTTGTCAAAGCAGGGAGGTTTTACAACATCGGTGTTCTTAGGGGATTTGTATAAAAGAAATTAAATGTATGAGAAGTGCAAAAATTATTAGTTTAAGTTTTGGATTTAGGTGAGCAAACGGTGGCCACTTTACTATATATTTCCTTTCAATTAAAGCTCTACATTATATGATAAATTATCTCTGTTCATTCTAAAACATTAGAAAAAAGGTCATTCCCTTTAAACTTTCATAAAGGTTTGTATAAGTTTATACTTGAAACTGAGTATTTGAGGCAAAATACTCTTTCAAAGGTTGGAATAATCATTTAGGAAGAATAGATTTTCCACAAATTGTCTATAAAAGAATGCAAATAATTATGTGTTTATTTTTTTTTATCTAGCTCGTATAGATGGGTCTCTGAATTCACAATTTGAATTAGTGGAGTGGCATTGAATTTTTTCAAACATTTAAAATAAAATAAAAAATATAAAAAGGGGAAATTCACACAGCTTGAGTTAACCACGGAAGCAGAATGCAACTGAAATATTACCTCAGAATTTCATACCTCTCAATACCAACCAGTTACAAACTATAGTTATGTTTTTGACATATTATAGCTAGATTTATCCATAAAATTGTCTAAATTGCTGAAGGATTTTGCTGAAATACTACTGAGGATTTTTGTATTTATTTTCATACTTGCCATCCAATCATATTTCCACAATTAATTGCTTATAAATCCAAATTTATACAGGAAAATAAATTGTTTAATACTAAATCTGAGTCAAATTTCAAATTTTTGTTTTTGTGCTCAACAGATATATTAAGATTTAAACGTTTGAATTGAATGTCTGAAAATATCGAGATTAAAAAAAAATCATTAAAAATCTCCACAGTTTGAAACCCTGAGAATTTAAATCAAGAATTTATGCCTATCAAATACAAAGATAACAAACACATAATTCTTTTTTTAAGGAGTATTTAAACTCATATACTTAGTCTGAAGCACATACCTACATGCATCTTTATTAGAGTTCCTGTTTTTCTGACATTTTGGTCTTTATTCGAATATTTTCGAAATGAATAGAAGAGGAAATACTAACGAAGTGCTTTAGACTGACCGGACTGGCCATTACACACGCTCACTGAAAAATTGAGGTAGACATCGACTGTGTAATAAATAAATATGGCGGGAGTGGAAATAGAGAAATAGACTTCTTACAAAAATTGTGATTTCTGTAATTTAAGCGAAATATCATGAGCTTTAAAAAGCGGAAAGATACGCTAAGTTGTTAGGAAAAGTAAAATTTCGATTAGTAGATTTTGAGATTTAGTCAAAGTTGATAACGTATATGAATGCACTATTTTTAAAAATAAACAGTGATTAGTCATTGCTTTATTGGCTATACTTAAAACCCTCGTTTGAAATTCCTTCTATGTATTTCTATCTCTTCGTTCTGTTTTTCTTGTTACACCCCTAAAAGAACTAGTATTTAACGTTTTATATATCTTCTCCACAATGCCTGTCTTTATCCGCATTTCCCACTCTTCATTACTATCATAGTTACTAAAAGATGCCACAAAGTTAGGCAACAAACTAAATGGTTTCACCTATGCAAATTGTCACAAAGATTGCATGACTCCAAAAGATGGTTCAAGATCCTTTTTTTACAACAAAAAGCTTAACTCACTCGTTATAGTGGTCAGAAGTGCAAAGGCGAAAAATTATGCAGAAAATATTAAATATTATTTTTTTTATGGATGGTGAATAGCTTTTTTATTTTTTTTTATAGTGGGGTGATTTTTATAATTTACTATTTTTTGTATCAATATTTGTATACCATTTTATTTTCAACTGATTTACTAGAACTTAAACCCTCGAAAGATTTTAGATTAAATTTACAACTATTTCCACTACCTACCTACAAAACAGGATTGTCAATGTTCCCTTTTAATTGCGGGTTTTTCATTGTTCGTAAAGTGTATTAAAGCGACCTATTATGCGCAACCCACCCTCCCTCAAAAAAATTCTGGATCCGGCCCTGGTCAATTCACTACTAACACTGAAGCTGCTAGATTAAACAATTCGTCCTATCGCTAGCAAGTGCAATTTACTGTAATCATTTAGGTGCGTCATAACTTTAGATCTTGACGGTGACGCCCCGGCACGTATAAACATTTTGCATGGTGACTTTCCGAAATTTTTGACACCACCGCTATTGTCCAGCATGACTTTGAAAATTATTTATATTTCAACCCCAATATTATCTACGCTATGATATATTCTCTTCCTTTGGTTAACCAAATGGAAAAATAATTTTAAATAAACCAAAACTCCAATTTATTCCTGATTATCGATGCCGTTTTAAAGAGTGTAGTAAATTAGAGATTTGCCCCATTAGCAAGTTCTGATTATTTAAGACTGGTTTTAACTAGGTTTGACAGATGAAGAATGATTCATTATTAAAAATGTTTAGATTTTTGAGAAAACACCTTGCAGAGGAATTTGATTAAACTAAAATGCAAGGATTCCTAAGAATGCCTTAAAAAATGATCTCATAATTTTCTGCTCTCGTTTTCTAAATACAGCATGAATGTATGGAAGTGTGGTGGAAGGCGGAAATTTCAATTTGGTCAAAACAAGGATATCCGAAATGGAGAGTCCTGGTAATTGATATTACTAGTCTAATGCTGTCCTAGGTGAAAAAACAGTGAAAATAAAAAAAAATTGATTTTCTCTACTTCATAAGAAAAAGTGGTAAAATTCTAGCTTATTGACTTCTTGCTATCTTAGAAAGTATTTAGGTTAGGGAAATGAAACTTTCAGGGATGAATCTACAGACTAAAATATGTCCTGGGAAGGTATTTTGAAACAAATACCTCCACTCTTTCTCCCTCTAGAAGGCCATGACCTTTGATGACCTTTAAAAATATGTGTGTTATAAAAGTGAAACCTTGCAAAATAGATCTTCTGCTTAATTGAAGTACAACAAAATTGTATTCAGCTTTATAACTTTGCTCATGTCCATTTTATAAGGTTTTAAAGATATGCAAATACATTTCCTAAATTTTGAAAAAAAAAACACTGATATGGCTCAAAATTCTACTCAAATAACAGGAATTGCATTTTTAGAACTAAAGGCAGAGAAAAGGCAACTAGTAAGTGAAAATTAAGGTAAAATGTTGTTTTGTCAAAAATTTCAATAGGTATAGACCTGTCATGTAGGCAAATTTCAGGGCCCTCTAGAGGGAGAGGGAGTAGAGGTGGGTACTTTAAAATACCTTCCTGGGAAATACTTTAGCCTGTAGACCCATCCCTGAAAGTTTCATTTTCCTAGCCTAAACCCTTTCCAGGATAGCAAGAAGTCAATTAACTAGAATTTTACCAAAACGGTTATAAGCCAAGAATTGGGGCTATTGAGAAGAAAATATGCAAAGAAAATCATTTGTACATCTTGATATGCAGAAAAGTCAGCTAGTAGCTAACTCATTTTGAAAGTACTTCCACTATACTTTTATCCCCAACCCCTAATTAAGGTTTATACTAACAGACTATTCAGTTAGCTAAGAAATAAACTTAGGCCTACCTCTATAGTCAGAATTGCATCTTTAATCCAAGTTTAATATGCATTTGTGTCAGAAATTCACTTTACTCCCTCCCCTATATATACCAGTTCAGGGTATTTATTTGCATAATAAGGTGGGGGTGTAAAGTTCAAACTTATCTCTATAGTCATAATTGCATCCTTAATCTAAATTTAGATTTCATTTTTGTCAGAAATAAACTTTACCCCCCCCCCCTAATCTACAAATATATACCCTGAATTTGTATATATAGGGGTGGGGGTAAAGTTAATTTCTGACATTAAGTAAAGTTTGGTAAAATTCATTAAACTTACATCTATAGTAGGAATTACACTTAATACAAATTTAACACTCATTTGTATCAGAAATGAACTTTACCCCTCCCCATGGTGTAGAAATATTTACCCTGAATTGGTATATATAGGGTGGCGTTGAAGTTTGTTTCTGATGCAAATGCATGTTAAATTTGAATTCAGGACACAATTCTGACTTTAGAGGTAGGTTTATTTCTTAGCTACCTGAATAGTCTGTTAATATAAACCTTATCCCAATGCCCCCCCCCCATAATTTTCAAATATATAGCCTAGGTCAAATTATATGAGTTAAGATTAATTGCAAAAAGCCTGCACACTATGACAAAACAAAATACAGCCTATGAACAAAGCTCAGGAACAAAATACAACTTTAAATAGTATAAATAAAAAAGAAGGAAAAAAAGAAACACACCAAGGTCCAACATTTTCAAACAGTTCGTGGTAACAAACTGTAGTAAGGAGCGACCCGGCTCAATAGTAACCAAA
The DNA here is from genome assembly GCF_032884065.1 of Artemia franciscana. Lineage (NCBI taxonomy): Eukaryota > Metazoa > Arthropoda > Branchiopoda > Anostraca > Artemiidae > Artemia > Artemia franciscana. The sequence goes on from NW_027069063.1 coordinate 147,894, forward strand.
ACTCTAAAAAATGGAATTTTGATACCAATAGCTACATCAAAAGAATCGCGTTTTAATGCTGATTTTAAATATATAAGTTTCATCAAGTTTAGTCTTACCCATCAAAAGTTACGAGCCTGAGAAAATTTGCCTTATTTTAGAAAATAGGGGGAAACGCCCCCTAAAAGTCATAGAATCTTAACGAAAATCACACCATCAGATTCAGCGTATCAGAGAACCCTACTGTAGAAGTTTCGAGCTCCTATCTACAAAAATGTGGAATTTTGCATTTTTTGCCAGAAGGCAGATCACGGATGCGTGTTTATTTGTTTTTTTGTTTTTTTGTTGTTTTTTTCCCCAGGGGTGATCGTATTGACCCAGTTGTCCTAGAATGTTGCAAGAGGGCTTATTCTAACGGAAATGAAAAGTTCTAGCTCCCTTTTTAAGTGACCAAAAAAACTGGAGGGCACCTAGGCCCCCTCCCACGCTAATTATTTTCCCAAAGTCAACGGATCAAAATTCTGAGATAGCCATTTTATTCAGCGTAGTCGAAAAACCTTATAACTATGTCTTTGGGGAAGAGTTACTCCCCCACAGTCCCCATGGGAGGGGCAACAAGTTACAAACTTTGACCTGTGCAGTAATGGTTATTGGGAAGTATACAGGCGTTTTCAGGAGGATTTTTTTGGTTTGGGGGAGGGTTGAGAAGAGGGGGATATGCTGGGGGAACTTTCCTTTGAGAATTTGTAATGGGAGAAGAAAATTTCCATGAAGGGAGAGCAGGATTTTCTAGCATTATTTAAAAAAAAAAACAATTAAAAAATAAAAGTGAAAAAGCTTTTCCAGCTGGAAGTAAGGAACAGCAATAAAACTTAAAACAAACAGAAATTATTACCCATATGAGGGGCTCACCTCCTTCTAATACCTTGCTCTTTATGCTAAAGTATTTTCGGTAATTTCAACTACTTATTCTACGGCTTTTGTGATTCAGGGGGTCATTCTTAATGAATTGGGATAAAATTTAAGCTTTAGTGTAAAGAGCGAGGTACTGACGATGGGGCGAATCCCCTCATATATGTAATAAAAACATGAGAATACAAAAGTTCTTTACGTAAGCTAATTTATAAGTTACGTAAATCTTTTACCAATAAAAAGATTCGTAAAAAATTAAAAGTTCTAGTTGCCTTTTTAATTAGCCAAAAAATTGGGGGGCAACTAGGCTTCATCCCCTGCTCTTTTTTTCTCAAAATCATTCGATCAAAATTATGAGAAAGCCATTGAGCCAAAAAAAAAATATGCAAATTTCGTTTTGATTATTCCTCTGCGGAGAGCCAAAATCAAAACATGCATTGATTCAAAAACGTTCAGAAATTAAATAAAAAAAAACAAGTTTTTTCAACTGAAAGTAAGGAGTGACATCAAAACTTAAAACGCACAGAAATTACTTCGTATATGAAAGAGGCTGCTTCCTCATCAACGCCCCGCTCTTTACGCTAAAGTTTTTTACTGTTTTAGAAAGAAGAATTGAGAGAAAGAGTCAAACTTTAGCGTAAACAGCGGGGCATTGATGAGGAAGCAGCCTCTTTCATATACGAAGTAATTTCTGTGCGTTTTAAGTTTTGATGTCACTCCTTACTTTCAGTTGAAAAAACTTGTTTTTTTTATTTAATATCCAACAAACACCAACCATAATAAAATTCAATTCCTAAAACCCATAACTAGCTATCCCTTCAAACATGGTTCCCATGTTTAATCCCTAAACAAAAAAATTTCACACCTGTTTACTAACACATGCATTCCTCTCAGCCATCCACCTCAGTTAACCAGCATTCACTCCCAATCACTTGTCCATAACTTTCATTCCTCAACTCAGACAGCTCTTCACACTTGGACAAGAAAATGAATTAAATTCTCATTCACACATCCATGCATAGGGCAAGAGTAGGGGCCAGCTGATAGCCTAACCTTTCAAAAATTACATTCTCTTACCAAAATCCAAGCTATCCTCTCTTACTAACAATGAATAACAATTCCCCATAAGTTGAATCAGTGCTTCAAAATTCCAAAAATAGAAAAACAGATGAGAAAAATGTAATTTGGGCTATATATTTGCACATTACAGGGAGTTGAGGGCAAAATATAGTAGAAGCATCTTTAAAATGTGTCAACTATATTTTTTTTACATCTTTTGAAGTAAGAATTCTTTTCTTAACATGTTTCCTTCCAATAGACCTAATCATAGGGTTATACCAAACAAAGTCCTGTGGGAATAATAATTTGAAGAAGGGATCTAACCCCAGGAATGATTTCATTGTCTATTAGCAATGTGCATTAGAATCCAGATTTTAGCTGGATTCTAATGCACAGTTTGAATTTTTAAATCATTAAAATAGTCATTAGTTCAATTTTTAGTTTCTTTTTTATAAAATTTCAGTTTAAAGGCTTCTTGCTATCTTGGAAAGTAACCTATGTGAGCTAGATGAAAGACTCTTTCAGGAATGAATTCAAGGCTAAAAATATGCTCTGGAGTAGCAATGAAAACTTTTATATCCCTTTTCCTATTTGTAGGGCATAGAAGACTGCACACATGACAGGTCTGTACCTGTTAGAATTTTATTAAAAGATATTTTGCCTTAATATTGAGTTTTCAATCTCTTTTCCTTTATTTCTAGCTTATGCAAGTTGAATTCTGTTTATTTTTGCAGACTTTTAAGTCATGTCAAGCTTTTTTTAACTCATTTAAAGAATTTGATTTACAGATCATTTAAAACCTGATAAATTTGAATTGAGCAAAATTACAAGTCTCAATAGTTCAAAGGTCAGGTAACATTGGTATCTGTGGGCTATTCTGAAGGAAACACTCTTATAGAAAAAGAGTATTATGCTTACCATTTACTTCCCCAATTGTAACTCTTTTCATACATAGTGGCTGTTACCATAACAATTATACCCTAAATATAGCCCTAGGCTAAATACAGAAGTTTAATGTGTTCATTTGGCATAATAAACCCACAATTGGTGAGAAATAAGAAAAAAGAATTATTATTTTTGGGTCTTGATTCCCCTCTTGTTGTCCCATTGCTGGTTGGAAAAAAATCTCTTTTTGTATATTGTTGGGTGAGGTGTCTGCTGTGGCATGGTGAGTAATTAATGTTATGTCTATTATATTTTTTTCCTCTTTCTTCTTTGTCATTTCTTTCTTGGTAAATAATGCACGTTTAGGTTGTTTATAAAAATAGTTCTGCTTTTTAGTCTTTAAAACAAAATTTCAGAGGTCACAAATAAATTCTGCTGATTTTTTTTTCATGGCATGTTGTGTAATCATTGGACTTTCTTTGCCTCTTTCTGCATGCCCTGTAAGCAAGGCTGTATCCAGGGTGGGGGTTAGGGGGTTTGACCCTCCTGAAATTTTTGCCCAGCTTGTAAAAATGTAACAAAAATGAATATAAACAAACTTTTGATCAGTTTTTTATTGTAAGTCCCTCCCTTCCCGAATAAAATCCTGGATGCGCCCTTACCTATAACTTTCAAGCTGATTGGCAAAAGAAAATTTTGGACTTTTCTGTTGCAAATTGATACAACCATAAACTACGCTTTTTTTAAATGCCTCTCAAAATTAAACATTGCCATTTATGATTGAATTAATAGCTATTTCTTTAATAATTATAAATAATGGACATATATTTATGTTGGATTTGAAAATAGTTGGAGCTTACAAGGGCTTTACAACGACCTTGGGCCATTCGGAAACCGAGCAGTGCAAGGGTATCAAAGCCCAACAGTTCCCTGCAAAATAAGATTTCAAGTTTGATTTACCTGTACCAATTAGTGATGTCAATTAATTTAAATGATGTGTAATTTTTTCCGAAACTCACCATTGTGAGTTTTCAGAGTTACTGAGAATTCAATCTCAGTAACTCTGAGCCCACAACTTCTTGTTATGCACAGGTCATATTTTGAATTTAGGCAAAGATACATGTTGTCAAATACATTTCCAAAAGTCATATTTTTTTTTACTTTCTCAGCAAGTTATTACTAAATTAAGTATTATTGTGAGTAAAAGAAAATTTTGCTTTGTTTCAAATGAACTCCAAGACCTATAATCATTGTCAAAGAGGTCTCCTCTTATCTATGACTTTAGATATTCATTAAAAAATGTGATGAAATATTTGTAAATACTTCTTTTTTACTATTCTTAACCCCTAGAGACCATAATTGGCAAAATGAGCTTGTCTCTCTGCCAAATATTTGTATATTTACAATGTGATGTATATATGAAGAAAAAATAGATGAATCTGAACAAAAAAAAAAGCCTCAGTTGGTTAATTAGCCTATTAACTAAAGGGTATCTAAACAAGAACATGAATTCGAATATGCTGTAATCCAAATTTACTACACATTTGCACATTCACATTACGAACTTTAACCTAGAAAACAAAAGCACAGTATCAAAACATAACCTCAATCATCAATGGTAATCAAATCATGAACAGTGGTAATTATTATGCAAAAACAATGTAAACAAATAAAGATAATGGGCTTTTCAAATCCAGCATTCTTTTTAGATACCCTTTAGAAACACAAACTGAAAAAAAACAATTGGAAAAAGTCAAGAAATGAAGGGATAGCATAGAAATATTCTATGCTAATAGAGGTTATAGCACTCTTCATAGTACTTGGCCCAGTTGGAGCTAGAAACCTCACTTGTTTCCAACAAAAATTTAGTGCCATGGTGTAACTATCTCAAAACCCTCAAATAATGACTTTACTTACTTACTTAACTCCCATTCAGCCCAGTTGGCTCATTTGGGACTTCTCCTCTAATGACACCATAACACTATTTTCGGTATGCCCCTTTCTTTGTTGCAGTCCTTAGCAGTACAGGGGGGGTCAGAAAAATTTTCCCTCCAGCGCTTGGGAGGTCATTCCCTTGGGAAGAGGCATTTATTCTTCCTTCAAATGCTATTTTAGGTAGTTGGGCTGGGGAAATATGCTGAACGTGCCCTAACCATCGAAGCTTGTGGAGTTTGATGGTCTGCATGATGGTTTGATGGTAATTTAAAGAGTAAAGTTCATTTCATACTTGGTCAATGGAAGTGAAGCCACTGAGCTTTTGGAGCAATTTAGTTTCAAATGCTGCCAATCAGTGCTTGTCATTGGCTTTTAGAATCCATGTTTCTAATTTGATACTTGGTCAATGTAAGTGATGCCACTGAGCTTTTGGAGCGATTTAGTTTCAAATGCTGCCAATCAGTGCTTGTCATTGGCTTTTAGAGTCCATGTCTCTGCTCCATACTTTGCAATCTTGAGAGTTGCATCTTCAGTTACAAGGGGAGGTATTTATTTTTCCAATGTCATCTCCAATGTTTTTTCAATGTCATTTCCAAGGTCATCCCCTTGGGCAAGAGGCATTTATTCTTCCTTCAAAGGCTATTTTAGACAGTTGGGCTGGGGAAATATGCTGAACGTGTCCTGACCATCAAAGCTTTTCATTTCATTGATTCCAATTACAAGCACTGACCAATTTGTGGATGCCAGCAAACTTCCTAGGTACCCAGCAACCCATTTGATTTCCTTGCCCTGAGTAGTGACTTTTGTGAGGGAGGGATCAGTCTCTGCATGCCGTAATACTCTCATTACTTTGGTCTTGCTGGCGTTTCTCTTCGTTCTAAAGGAACTAGCTGCATCTTCAACATAGTTTGCACTGCCTTGGAGGTCCTCTGTTTTTGTTTTCAGATGATTAATGTCATCAGCATATGCAAGTAGGTCAAAAGCTATCTTCCCAAGATTATTCCTGTGTTATCATGGACAAGTGAATAATGAGAAAGTGATTCCTCATTAAGTCCTTCACTATTCTGCGCCATGCTTCTTGCCTTCTCATACAACCTCCTTGGGATATTGATAATATCAAAGGGAATTCATTTGTGAGCCAAGATATACTAGAGACCATTTCGCCAGATAAGGTCAAAGTCTTGCTTAAAGTTGATGAACAGCTATTATACTTCTTTACCAAATTCCAAATATTGTTTCATGATTTGTTTGATGACAAACATTTAATCTATAGTGGATCTGTTCTGACGGAATCCAACTTTATTCTCAGGTGTAACATGTCTTGTGTGGTCTAGGAGTATTTTCATGAGGATTTAAGAAGGCTGGCAAGTAAGTGATATGGGTCTGTAGTGGTTGCAATTGCTTTTGAATCCTTTCTAGTGTTAGGGGAGTATGACAGATGTTGACCAGAACTCAGGGTAGTATTTAATATGCCAAACAGCTGCTGCTATTTGATACTGCAGATCAATGACAATGCCAGATTCTACTTTGAGCAATTCTGCTTGTATATTGTCTATCCTGGGTGCTTTATTGGATTTGAGGGATTACACAGTGGCTTCTACCTCTGACCTTAAGGTGGTAGGGGTGGTTCCTCATTTATTTTGTGCTGAAAATTTCTGAAGTAGTCCAAGATCTGGGTTTACTGTGTGTCTTTAAGTGCCCAGCGGGTTTTGATCTCGATTTTGCGTTTGGGTTGCTTTAATCTATCCTTGCTTTATTCATCTTGTTTGTTTCTGAGAGTTCGTTTCTTGTTGCTCTTCTCAATGATCTCCTGGGTAATCTGTGGCTTGCCTCTGGCAGATTCATGACTAAGTACGAGCTTGGCTCTGTGACATATAGCCGTCACATGCTGATCAATGTCAGTTGGACTAAATAGGTCAGGTGTTTCTTGCATGATCTTTGATAGTCTTTCGTTTAGTTGTTCTGTATACTCTTGTTTTGTCTTCTGGTCCTTCAGGGTTCCCGCTTTGATTTGACAATGGCGACGAATTGATGACATAAGGAGTATGTGATCAATGTGGAAATCTCCCCCAGAGAAAGTCACTGTGTCTGTGAACAATGATTTCAACAAGTTAGATAGCAACCATTTTGACAATCCTTCCATAAGGGGACCACCATATGACTTTCCTCTTTTGCTGATGTTTGCCCTCTAACCATAATCTGGCTTAAAACATTCTCAAAATGCTCTTCCTATCTCTCCTTAATTCTTTCCTTATCCACTAATTGTAGCCCCATTAACTGAGACAAGTCCATATTGGCTTCCTGTACTCAATTATAATTCTCAATTTTGAGGGACTTCAGAAAAATTTGTCCTTGAGGGACTCCAGAAAATATGTCCTTGAGGGACTCCATCAAATCAAAAGCAGGAAATATCAAAAGCAGATTGCGAGTGATAAATATGGATGATAAACTTAACATGCTGAAGAGTTTGCACTGCCCAAGGGCCAAACCTTGAGAAAAAATTGATTACAGTCCTAGCCTCCACATAAATCTAAAAAAAAAGTTGTGTCGATTGAAATGGTACTGAAAACAATGGAGGCCACTTCATTTAACCTTCTCTTCCCTTTGGTCTCACACCGCATGTTGAAAACCCCCTCGTTTGTTTTAAGGATATTGAACATTAACTTTTAATAGGCCACAATCTGCATATAAAATATCAGCCCTGCCACACCTTTCAAGGTCTCAAGAGCACGCTGAAGATCAAATTTGGAAAGATACTCATTCATACCCTTCGTCGCTACTTTTTATTTTTTTTCGATTGTTTCTTTCTTCGGATGTGTAGCCTTTTGCATACTTCCCAAGTGTTCTTCTTGAAAATTTATGTTAGCTTCCGTTTTCTCTATAGGCTAATTTTACTTAAACCTGTTCCTCGTTGGTTATTCTTGGGACGGTGGAAGAATAGATTTCGCTTCCTGAAGTAGACACGGTACATCTAACTACGTAGAGTAACTTTTCGCAATTCTTTTCGTCGTTCTTCATACAGTTCATGCATCTGAGGACTGAATTATTGGAATCAAGGTAACGTCTTCTTGAATTTATTATGCAGCATCGGCTTTCGACCGCAGAAAACGACCTGATCTGCGATATAAGGTATTATAACCGTTCATTCGTCGCCCTTTTCGTGTTTTCGATTTTTCCTTTCTCTTATCATTATTTACCAATCGTGGATCTTTTTTTTGTTTTGGAATTGAATTTCAGTGCATCGTTGAAGCAACTTCTCTGAAATACCAAAAGTCCCGAGAAAGAACTTTTTGCATATATTTTATTCACCGGTTGGTTAGGGGGGATAGTGTAAATCACTATAAAATTTCTATTGGAAGTTTCAGGCGTACCAACTGTGCTTTCTTTTTAAGAAGTCTACGACAAAGCCTCGTAATGTATTGGCAATTTATATATGCTCCCTTTGCCCCCTTGTCTTGCAAATGAATGTGCGAGAAGGTGTATCTGAACTTTCCACCATTTTCTTCTTAATTTATTGAAGAATTATTTTTTTCCGTCCAATCAAGTTGAGGAGTGATAATAACATACTACTGTAGCAAGCTCTTATCATTCCTCAACTTAGTAGGGCAGGGCAAGAATCACTCCTTCGTGAAATGAGAAAAAAAACAAGTTTTTTCAACTGAAAGTAAGGAGTGACATTAAAACTTAAAACGAAAAGAAATTATTCCGTATATGAAAGGGCCTGTCCCCTCCTCAACGTCCCGCTCTTTACGCTAAAGTTTGACTCTTTGTCACAGTTCTACTTTTTAAAACAATAAAACTTTAGCGTAAACAGCGGGACGTTGAGGAGGGGATAATCTTTGTCACATTTGTCAGATATGCCTGACACAAGAGTTGAAAAAAAAACTAGATGGCATTTCCACTCAAAACGGATGCAAGGTGTTGGTATGTACTCAAAGATACGCCCTGTAAAAAAAAATTTTTTTGTTGCCTCTTGTCTTCTTCCTCTATAGTTGGAATTGCCGAAACTACGTTATTTGAAGTTTATATTTCTTTATGCTTTAGGTAACACATCAAGATCTGGAAGAGTTGTCAAACGTTCTCAAAGGTCAGAAGATTTTTACTATGGGGATGAAGATGAAGGATTGAAAAATCTTCGAGCATCAGCAGCTGGTATTTCCACAATTTTATCTCTGTTTCGGATATTTTCACAAGGGCTTCGTCAACATCTAATGTAAAAGTAATCATGGCTGCAGCTATAGCTGCAACCTACTACACATTGAATCATGGCCCATATTGACAAAAAAAAATAAAAGTGCTTTAAAAAACTGGATTGTATGTCATTTGAATTTGAACCACCAATCGTAATTCTGATTTCGATCAATCTTAATGGTAGTAATGTATCGTGAAAAGAAGTTTATGGGGACTTCGAAATATAGGAAAGATATTTGAAAGGAAGTTGCAATGTCTAGTGCCTTTCGTAATTAGCAAATGATAATATTGCAGAGTCTATATTTTGTACTTGATAATGTTGTACTTGACGGATATTCTATTTTGTAATAGTTACCCTATTAAATACATTGATAAAATAATAAAAAATGGACGCATTAAACATAACAATAGGGTTATTGGAGTTTCACAGTGTACAAAATTAAATCTGCCGAAAAGTTTCATTTCTTTCCCTTATGTACCTATTTCGGGTGAGATACGTAAACGAATTTTTCGTAAACGTATCATTGATACATCTTTCCAATCAGTGAGACCATTAGGTAGTTTCCTTAATTCTGGGAAGGATTTAACCTGGGGGATTTAGTTAGTGCGGTGTATAAAATTCCTTATCTTTCATCCCGAACATTTTATACAATTTGATGAGGCCACAGCTATTTCTAGTGATAAGGGTTTTTCTCTGCGGGTAAGGGAGACTACAGAAATTAAAAAAACTTATGTTTGCTAATCTTTCAATAAATAGGGACAGGGGAAATTTAAATATTGATCCAATTTATGATTGTCTTTTGAAAAATGAACCAATAGTCAATAAGGGAATTAAAATTTTACATAATCACGATGGGACAAGATTACCTGCTGGACCAAAAAGAGTTGCTTCAACATTAGCTAACAAGAGGATTATTTTGCAACAGAATAGTTAACTTAATTTCAATTTTTCCTCAGATGCTTTGATGTTCTCATTGAAGTAACTCTAATACCTTGTTTTCCCAACGTCGATCAGTAGCGACAATTGTATTCATTTTTATTGGTGGTGGTTTTATTTGTTTTTAGTTTAGTCTTTTTTCTTTTTATCCTGTGCTGAGGACGCCTAGTTTGCATACAGGCGAAATATCCGCGTTGTTTTAGTCTTTCATCTCTATTTTCTCTATTAGCTGCAATCTCGTTGGATTTTTTTTTATTTAGTTTTATCCCTCTTTGTTGTTTGATATATATATATATATATATATATATATATATATATATATATATATATATATATATATATATATATTTATATATATATATATATATATATATATATATATATATATATATATATATATATATATATATATATATATATATATGTATATATATATATATATATATATGTATATATATTATTTTTTTATTTTCAAGTCACGAGGTATTAAACAAGCAATTTAAATGAAGTTAAAAAATTCTGGCGTGAATTCAATTCCTCCTTCCTGTTAATGCATCAAAGAATCTTCTATTTGATTGGATTTGTTTTCTTTTGGGACTTGTTGCGACTTTAGTCGTCATATTTTTGCTTGAATTGTGTTGTTGTATAATTCAGTTGCATATTCAGTTTCAGCTTTACTCGTTTCAAGATTTATTTATTTATTTGTATGTATTTTTGCTATGATTGCTTGTGTAATTCCTGTTCGTTTTTTGTTTCATTTATTCTTTGATAGTAATTTCTGGTCGTTTCGAGTTTGAACTATTGTAGGTCTCTGTTTCTTCTAAGCTTGAGTTTAATATGGCCCTCTTTTTTTGGAAAGTTTTTTTTTAAAATTAATTTTCTTTTGTTTTCGATTGCCAAAGTGTCAAGTTTTTCAAAAATCACTATTTCAAAATAGTGTTTTCCAAAGTAAATTCTGAAATATCGCTGTAAGTGTCTGGAAACGGATTAGCAAGAACTAATAAAATTAAAATGAATATTTGATATAAAATGATATTAATTAGTGAAAGCTCATCAGCCAAAGATTTTATTTCACTGCAATTTTCATTCAATGTTGCAACAAGTACAAAAGAAAATATTCGTAATATAATTATCTTTAGTAAAAAGCCAAATACGCAGTAGACATTGTGCTTTTACCGTTACGGAAACGGGCAGTAGCCAAACATCTTTTTTTTTGTGAAAACTATAGGTGTCATGGACAATCTTGGAAAGAGCTAATAAAATTAAACTAAATATCCATGATTTTCGGAATAAATTATTGATAAAAAGTTGTTGTTTTTTTTTGGGGGGGGGGGCAGTGGCATGAAAGGAGGGCTAGGGGTCCTTTCCCATGATTTTTTTAATAAAATATCTTCAATAAGCTATTTTGGACGGGGGTGTCCGGCCTTAAAGGATGGGCCAAGGTCAGCCCCCTTAATTTCGGAATTAAATATCGTTGGTAATCTTTTTTGGAGGGGGTTAGGGCCATGGAGAGGACCAAGGGTTAGCTCCCCTGATTTATCATTGGATAAATCTTTGTTTTTAGGGGGAGGGGGTAACACATTTTTTTTAAAATAGTACAGTGTTTTCCAGCTGAATTAGATGAATATTGATGGTCTGTGTCCTAAAATGACCTTGGTTTTGCTCCATCAGGTCTAGATTTTTGCTACAGAAATTAAAAAAAAAAAACTATTTTGCGTAGAAAACAAATTCCCGCAGATCATCAACTGCGAAACCCTTGACGGTTTTTTTTTTCCGTTTTTCTCATGAAATGACGTATCCAAATTTAGTTTTTATTTGCTCTGTCCAATTTGATAATCATAATTTACAATAATAGTAAAATAATGAGCATTGCGCAGGGCCGTATCCAGGATTTTTCGGGAGGGGTTTTACTAAAGTACTTTTTTGGGGGGGGGGGGGTAGATAAAAAACTGATACATTTTTTCATGTTCGTTTATGTTACGTTTTTATGGCACTTGGTATTTATCAAGTGGCATATAGCGATCGCAATTTCCGTCCGTCGGTCTGTTTGTCTCTCGGTCTCGATTTTGCTAGTTCGGGCACTTCAAGATAAGCTAGGAAGATGAAAGTTGGGAGGCATATGTGGGGCCAGACCAGATTGAATTAGAAATAGTCTCTTCCCCGATTTGACCACCTGGGGGGGGGGCAAGCGAACGAGATAGTTGAGGAGAATTTTATTTGGCGATAAAAGAAATGATTATTCTTCTTAAATTCTTCCGCTTAGGTTGCGAGAGAGGTCTCAGGGTCGAATCCCGGACCGCCCCAATTTTTACATAAGAAGATCTAAAACTAGATGTGTAATAGCGATCGCTGAAAGTTGGCTGGCGTGTCAGTGATCAGACCAGATTAAATTAGAAATAGTCACTTCCCCTATTCCACCATCTGGCGGGGAGTGGAAGGACGGTTAATTTGGAAGAATTAGAAAAAATAGGGTATTTTAATTCACGAACGGATTATAGTATCTTAATGAAATTTAACATTTAGAAGGACCTTGTGTCTCAGAGCTCCTATTTTAAATCCCGACCGGATCCGGTGACATTGGGGGAAGTTGGAGGGGGAAACCGGAAATCTTGGAAAACACTGGGAGTGGAGAGATCGGGATGAAACTTGGTGGGAAGAATAAAGAAGTCCTAGATCCGCGATTGACATAAGGGGATTGGATCCGCTCTCTTTGGGGATGTCGGAGGGGAGATTTCCAGTGCTTTAGCGAGTTCGGTGGTTCTGGACGTGCTAGGACAATAAAAATTGGCAGGTGTCTCAGGTAACTGCACAGATTGACTTAATAACAGTCGTTTCCCCGATTTCCTAGACTTCCCTGACTTCCTGGGAGAATTTAAAGAGATAGGCTTTGAATGGACTGGGATGTAAGAGGAGCGTGCATGGCTGTGTAAGCTTGGTTCTGCGGTGAGTTGTTACTAGTAGTATTAGTTGTAGTTATAGGTGCGTGAAGGTGAAACTAACAGGGATTATTGTGAGGGGACGTTGAACCTGCCAGAAGGAAATATTTGCATCCTAATACTACTGCTTTTACTCATACTACTTCTACTGCTGTAAGTATTACTACTTTTACTAATACTACTGCCATTAAAGCTAAGGCTTCTACTATTTATTATACTGCTACTTCTACTACTGCTGCTATTAAAACTGAAGGTTATGGTGAAAAATTCAGAATGTATTGAAACTATATGGAACTAAATCGAAACACAATTTACCCACACATGTTGTCAAGAGGATGTATCAGAAATGCATCCGGAACAGTTGAAGGTATTAAATTGAAACTTTCAGCTTGTGTTGAAGGGGAGGTTGAAGAAACCAAAGCTGTTATGCGAATTCTGCTACTATTGCTACTACGTAAGCTAAGAGTACTAAGCTTAAGCTTTTAAAGAATATTTCAGAGGATGTTGAACTGAATCAAAGCAAACTATGAACATATGAATTTTCGAAAAGTTGACAAAGCAATATCTCAAGGACAGCTTGTATTATTAATTTGACATTTAAGGGCAAGATGTGGTGAATTTTGAACTAGCCAGATGGTGATATGTGTATACTACTCATACCACCACTACAGTTACTGTAACTCATGACGCTAAGGGTATTAAGGCCAAACTTTTATGGAGAGTTTCAATTAAACAAAAAAGCTAAATGCATGCAGGTTTTCAAAAGGGCATATAAGCAAGATCATGGGCCATACCATTCTATAATAGTTTGAAATATCACTGAAACTTTTCAAGGAGCTAATTCGATTCAAAATCATTAGTTGTCGGGCCCCTTTTAAGAACAAAAAGAGATTGGAGGGCAGAGTGGTGTGGGTACAATGTATAATTATTTTTTTTTATTAGACCAGGGTTCTTCATATAGAAGGAGTTGTCTTAGAAACTTCGAAAGAGGCTGATTTGATTGGAAGTTAAAAAGACTAGTGCCCTTTTTTATAGTCGGAAGTGACCAGAGGGCAACCAGCCCTCCCCAACGCCCATAATTTTCCCAAACACATCCAATCAGAATTTTGAGATAACCCTTTTATTCAGCGTAGTTGAGGGATCCAGAAATTGTCTGGAGTGTCTTTGAGGATGACACCCCCCCCATAGGCCTCAGGACAAGTGTTATAATTTATGCCCTGGGGGGGCATATAAGGATTTCATAGAAACGGCGGGCGTATAAACTTTGGAGAGGGCTCATTAGACTGTTGGTCATAAGTTCTAGTGCCTAAGACTCAAAGGGCAGCAAACACATTCAGTCAAAATTCTGAGACAGCCATTTTGTTGAGCAGAGTAGAACGGTCCAGCAACTTTGTCTTTTAGTATATCAGGTATGTCAATCCCCCTTCTCCAAAACTACCTGAAAGTTTCAACTCCATCTATTGAGTCGTCTACGAGATATTTCAGATCTGGTATGTTGATAACCTAGATGTATTTATTGTATTTTGATTTCAATACACCCTTTCCCCCTAAATCATAATTCAACCCCTGATAGCCTCATAACCACCACGCCACCCCAACACTCCCTGATACCTTCAGCTCGATTTCCGAAGCCGTTCCGAAGATATTGAAGGTACACTGTTTTGAAAACCAGGCACCACTAACAGGGCTGCCTCAAAGTCCCTAAGGTCCTTGGAAGTCCCTAAATCTGGCTTTGGTCCTTTTATGTCCCTATCTGTCCCTAAATCAGTGCTCTGGTCTCTTCAGATTTTTTTCCCTGATCGACATTGTTCCTTATTAGTTGAATATCTAATCTCTAAGTCATGGAAACCACTATGCAAGACATGGTATTTCAGTTTTCGCTTCATGTAAGTCATTTTCAACATGTGTTTTTGTGACCATAATCCTGTTTCATGGCTACAGCGTTACTGTCTGAATGAAAGAGACTCTAAGGTAGCGAAAAGGATTGACACCCTTTGCTTCTAGAGTCATCTTGGATAATTTTTTTATCCTAGCTTTCAGGAGAGGTTATTATTTTGTCAGTGTTTTGCCAGATACGTGGGCCAGCCTTGGGTTTTAGGGAGTTTAGGGGTAATAGCCTCTTGGAATAACTGCTCTTAACTTCTATTCTTTTGTCAGGCTAAACGATACCTGCTTATAACTGAATTTAAATAGGAAAGTGCAAATTCAAGAATTTTTGGCTTGAGGAGAAACACGAAACAGGGCACCAGATAAAAGAGTGGTGCAAAGCAGTCCCAGGAGATGTACACTTGTTCTACTGTGTCATTTGCAATTCATCACTTGCTTATCAGAAAGGTTGTTACTCTCTACTGCAGCATTCTGGGATGGGAGAACATAAGAAAAACGTCCAGACCAAGCTAAACTCCAATCAACTTCGCTTGACTTCAACCTCCAGCTGCGCCCTGGAAGGTGATCAAACTGGGAATTACACTTACTCAGTAAATGAGTAAACAGTGATAATTAAAATTACATGAGTTCTAAAGAAGAAGAAGAAGTTTATGATTATTCAACACAATACAATACAAAATACAATTCAAAATAGAATTACAATACATTTATTCCCCCTCGAAAGGCTCCATGACCAGGTATATATGGGGGATACCCGAAAAAATACAAGCAACAACTACAATATATATAAGGGGGATACAGTATAAGCAACAACTACAAAAAAAGAGAACAATAGAACATACCTGAACTTAGAGAACATACCTGAGGCCTAGGAGTCAAAGCACAGAGAAGACAACCATACACCATGAACAGAACTCAGGGGAAATCAACTCTTCAAAGGAAGAAAAAAAGTTATTCTATTCGGTTAATTATTAAATGATCCTTAAGAATTTTTTTAAAAGTCCCAAACGAGTGGCATCTCTGTACTGAAGAAGGTAGTGAATTCCAGACCTGTGGACAAGCAACGAGGGGATTGAAATCTGATTGAATAGTAGAGGTAGGTCAAATGTAGATATTATTTGGAGAACGAAGGCTATATGGAGGTGAATCAAAAATAAACATATGAGTTTTCCGAAGAGATCTTGGAAGATTGCCGTAGAGCTGATGAAAGGCAAAAGAAGCACAACAAATAATGTAAATAGACCGTACACTTAAGAGCGGTGTTGGTGAGGAACGGTTGGTGTCCATAACCAGACGCCGTGCTTTATTATACATGACAGAAAGTGACCGCAGCGTAGACGGAAAAGTAGACATCCATACAATGGGGCTTTCACTAAATTTTCTTGATTTGAAATTCACTTTGAATGTGCTTGACGCACCACACTTAGCTGTTTTGATGCATTTTGGGATTAATTTCTTCAGTGACGAGTCGACTAGTTCGTCCGGTACTTGTTTAACAATAGCAACAAAAGCAGGCTCTTGAAGTGTAACATTTAGAGTGGGGTCAGAACACTTCGCCTTTTCGACAAGCGGTTTCTTTAGACGAGACTACAAGTTTCCATTCATTCTTGCCACGGCTTAGCTCAGATACATTGCTGCCAGGGCTAGAACAGAGACTGTCTATAAACGCTTGGTGCTCAATTGGGCGTTTTAGCTCTTTAGGAGGGTTTTTTAATATTACAGATGATTTAATCTGACTACTCCGGTAATTAGACAGACGGAATAGCAGAAGTCTTCAAGAAAATGTTCAAGGATCCAGTTCTTAATCATTTCTACATCGGGCAAACCAAGTTTACATACCTGTTGAATGAAGCGCTTGGACCATATTTTGAGAAGATTATATATGAGGAAGTTTGTAACTGTTATTATGTGATAGAATTTGATGAAGCTACCAACAGAGAAAGTGAAAAGGAGTTACAGGCTAGAATCCGTTTCTGGTCTGAAAAGATGAATCAGGTAGCAGAGAGACATCTGAAGACTTGTTCCTTAGGTTATATGACTGCAGAGGACCTAAAATGGGAAAATCTGACCGCAATTGATGGTAGAAGTTTGTCCCTCTCTAAGCTGCTTAGTTTGAGTAGTAACGGCCCGAATGTGAATAAAACACTGTTCAGACTGATGGACAGTGAGAAACGTAAGGTAACAAATGGTGACGGACTTTTATACATTGGCACCTGCAGAATCCACATTGCACCCAACACCTTTCGCAAAGGCCTAGGAGAGGTTGGGGAGACTTGCTCTGATCTCATTGTGAAAGTATATTACTTTTTTCGTGGGTGGTCCGCGCGCGGCTGGAAGACTATTCAAAAATCCAGCAGAAAACTGGCGTTCTCAGGTCGAACATTTTCAAACATGTACCAACCTGATGGCTATCGATTGGTCCTGCTGTTGCTAGGATGATTAAGCAGTGGCCAGCTAGTTTTGAGTATTTTACCGTCTTCGTTCCGAAGAAAAATGTTACTTTGATGAGGTCGAACACATATAAAGAGATTACAAAACTCCTGAAGCTTTGAATCCACTTTGAAAGCAGAGTTTCAGTTCATTGTTGACAGTTCTAGTCTTTTTACTCGGGTTTACTTTGAAGTTCGAGCAGGAAGAACTGTTGTTACATAAAATTTTTGGAACTGGAGCTTCTTGTTCGGACGCTTGCTAGGTGTATCTTGAAAGCCAAAGCAGCTCAGAAATTGTTAGAAGACTTGAGTCCAAGACCGTTCGAAGATGACAAACATATGCTTCCTTTGTTGGAAGTGGCTGCCTCTCTAAGTGACGAAGTTCAGACCTGTCTCAGAGCTGCTGACGAGCTTTCAAAACGTGTGTTTTGCTGAGTGTACAGAAGCACTACGCGTCGGCTGCAAAGTACATTGTAAAGCATGCTTTGAACAGAGAATTCTTGTTGTTCCTGAAAAGCTTGTCTTTCTTGCACCCAAGCCAGTTTTCGTAGTCAAATTCTATTCAGGATTTGTTGTATGTCACCCAAAAACTGCCCATCCCAGTAAAAACTGATTTGCTGCTAGACGAGTTTAAACTAGTCCAGATGAGTGAGTTCCCATCTGTGCCGGCAAGGATAGATGAACGACGGAATAGACTCATTGAAAATGGGAAGTATCCAAGTTTGGCTGTTGTGGTGAAGAATATGTTGATTATTCCTCATGGTTCGGCCAGTGTTGAGCACCATTTTTCGATGTCTGGGAGGATCCTCAGTAAGCAGAGAGCATCCATGAATGAGCTCACGTTGAATTTCAAGCTTTTTGTTGCTGAAGGGTTGCGTCGAGTTGGTGGCAGCGCTCAAAAGGTTTGTGTTACTGAAGATTTGATTAAGCATTCCCAAGTCATCGCGAAAGACCTATCAAAACTATCTGGAACGGCAGAAAGAGTTTAGAAAAAATGGCGAAGAAGAACGGCACAAGTTGGAAAACGAAGGACAGCAAAAGCAGCACCTAATCGCTGAAATGTCATCGAACAAGGAAATGATAAAGGCTCTTGAGGAGACACTGAAAGAGAAAAAGGAAGCACTTGGGACTAAGGAAAAAGCAACTGATCAGATGCTTCAAGTAGCAAGGAATCGACTGAAGAAAGGATGTCAGAAGAACGTAATATGGCGGAAATCCAGCTTGCTCAGGCAATGCTAGATGGATCATTAGCACTCCCCGATGAACAAAAAAAAAATATATTCGCAGATCTTGAAACTACGCAGGCTACAATCTAGAAGAAGAAGCAGCTGCCCATAACTAGTCTTTTGAAACATTCAGGAAAGTGAGAAATGTGTTTCATCCAGTTTCAGTTGTTGTTTTTTTTTACTTTTATATTTATATATATATATATATATATATATATATATATAAAATAAAAATACAGAATCAAAATTAGAAATGGAAAGAAAGATTGAAAGGTATTGTGGAAGGAAAAATTTGCTCTACAAGCCTTGTGGGATGTGATAAAATTCTAGATGATCAATTTTTTTTAGCTTCCCTGGCCTCTGATCCTAGCTATCGAAGGGCATACGGTACATCTGTTTTTAGGTTTGGTGGTAACGACCGTAAGTCTCTAAAAGTTCCTTTTTCGTTCCAAAAATTCCCCAAGTCCCTATTTGCGTGTCGCCAAACCTGTGGCAGCCCTGCATTAAGTGTATTTTGATCTGCCTTGCTACTTACCCTGCATTGATTATGAGTCCCCTAGAAGCTTATAGAACCAAAAGATTGGATTTCTTTGACCCTTCCACCTCCCTTCAAAACCAAATTTGAAGCATCCTTGTCCTCACTTCCCCTTCCTTTTCCCAATAGCACTTTGAACTTTCAACTCCATAGCCCTAGCCATTCTGGAGATATTGCAGACATGCTACTTCAATGATCTGGGTAAACATACCCTTGAGAAAATCTGGCAAAGTTCGTTCAGCGAATGATCCCTAATAGCTCTTAGCTGATCGAACTACCAAGATCAAATGACACCGCCTTTTCTACTAAATCTATGAACCATGGACAATTGTGTAGCAGCATTGTGGCAGCACAATGTGGGGTAAGACTACCCCACACACCTTGTGCTGTATGGGGCAATGTTTATTGGGGACATACTTATCAGATCTTTCGAGGCTTAAGAACAAAACGGCTTTCTCAAAATTCTATCTAATTGAGTGGGTCTGTTTGGAGCTAGTAAGTAGAAAAGGAGATAGGAGGGGGGCTGATTACCATCCAATCACTTTAGGATCTTAAAAAGGGCGCTAGAACTTATAATTTCCGATTGGTTGAGTCCTCTTTCAAGTTTCTACAACCATCTTTTCTATATGAAATAGTTTGGGAAAAGTTTTTTGACCATTTCTGGCCGGCCCTTTGTTGGGCTCCATTTTGGACGCACAAATATATTTATATATTTTTCTTCTGTATGGGGTTCCCTTAGCCCAAAAACTTAAGGATAATACTTTCGAGCCGATCGAGGAAATTTTTTTCCCCTTTTTGAACTGAACTTTTTGGGAGTAGTGAGACCCCTCTGAACCACTTTTTTCCCAAGGCTCCTCTTACCTCAAGGACAAGGACTTCTGTTTGTAAGTTTCCAACGTATGAGTGAGAAAATGTTTGTGGCCCATTTCAGGACCTCTAAAGACTCGCTGTCCCAAGCTCAAAATCTCTTCACTCGGGAAACAATGCCTGAAACTTTGGGCCCCAAGACACCTAAGATCTAATGTGCCTCCTATCCTTCCTCTGCAAAACCTATCTGTTAACAATTGACAATTTGCATATTTTACAGCCCTTGCCCAAGGGACTTCAGGCGTCATAATCATCCCTAAATAAATGTTTTATTGAACCTTCCGACTATTTTTAAACAAAATGACAGACTCAAAGTTTTGGCCAGATGTCGGGGGGGGGGCTACGGGGGCTGGATAGAAAAAAATGCATGGGGGCTGATTCCCCTCCTATAACTTTTGAATCTCATAAAGGATACTCGATCTTTCAGATTCTAATTGTTTAAACCCCCTCCCAAGTCTGTGTCCTATAGCCAGTGAAATTGCCATGAAAAAGTTTTTGCCCTTTTCTCACTATTTGTCAGGCTCCGTTTTGAAAGGGATCAACATGTTTTCTAAATTGTTTTTTCTTCTGCGTTTGGACCCCTCCCTAGACAAAGGACTTGAAGATTCATGTTTCGAGTCATCGAGGAAAAAGGCTTTTTGGCCCTTTTTTAGATCCTTTTTTTTTGCACAGATACTTTTTTAACCTTAGGTTCCTCTTAGTCCTTGGACATACTGCTTAAAGTCTTGAACTCATCAAGGACAAAAAAAAATCGGGCCCACCTTGACTTCCTGCATAATGTGTTCTCCTTTTGATTCATAATGTGTTCTCATTTTGATTCAGTGAACGATCCCTGAAAGTTTTGAGCCACTAGACACTCAAGTCAAACATACCTTATTTTTGTCATAATGAAATGGCAGTTGTAAACGATTGCCACTTTGCATTATTTACGGCTCTTACCCAGGGGCATTGAGGGTTACGTATCTTCGAAGGCATATTTACTGAACTTATTGACTATTTTTTGAAACAAAGTGTTTTAATGCTTTGATCGGATCAATATACATCTCCATGCTTTGTTTGGATTTCTTGGGTATTTGGCAAAAACGGTCTTGGAGCGGGGGACTGGTTACCTTCCTCTCATTTTTGATTCTTTAAAAGGGGAGCAGAACTTTCAGTATCCTGTCGAATGAGCCCTTTTCCAATTATCCCCAGCCACCCCTTCCACGCGAAGTAGCCGATGAAAAAAAGGAATTAGGAATGTATAAGGTGGCTTTTAGCTACAAGGAGATGTTTTTTTGTTGTTGTTTTTTTTTATTCAAAAAATGTTTCCACAAAACAAGTTTTTCAAGCAAAGGTAGAGCTCTATTAAGCAAAGAATTAGTAGAAATACAGTCAAATAATCTTCCAAGCGCAAAACTACTGCGAGTAGAGCTGATAACCCCCATGCCTTTTCAGGACTAGAACATAATTTGCGCTTTACTGAAAAAAACAACAACAAAAACAAATGACCTGGAATTGTCAGTTTAATTTATATATACTGATATTTATTTCTTAAAGTTTTGGTAATTTTTTATTTATGAAATTAAGGGAAGTGAAAACGTTTTAAACATATTTTGTTTCCAGTAAACCGCAAATTATTTTTGCTATTTCTATTGCCTTTTTGATCATCTCCTTTATTATTTCCCGAATTTTCCATATTAATATGCTCAGCTATTCCTGTGTTGCATCCTTTTGACAATCCGTATACACCAAAGGTTTTTGATTTAGTTCAAAACTCCCCTCAACATTTTTTGAAAGTCTCACATTCCAAGGAGACGAATATCTTTCGTCTCCTTGGAATGTAAAGTTCAAACATGCATATATTTCTCAATAACATATGAACGAATTGCCTAACTTACAGCCCTTATCCTAAGGACTGTGGGGAGGTTAACATCCCCAAAGACATAATTACTGGACCTTTCAGAAAACTTCCAACTTCCAGTCAAAAAAGCTCCATCCGATCCAAAGTTTATACGACCAGCCGTTCCATAAAAGCTGTCCTGGGCATAACTTATAATCCTTGACAATGGGCTCTGGGGGATGGTGTCCTCCCAGAAGACGTTGTTATATGTTTTTTAGAGGTTACGAAATGACTATGTCATGATTTCAGTTGAATGCGATTTGGGAAAAGATGATTTCAGGGAGGGGGGCTACTTGCTCCCCATCTTGTTTGACTCTAAAAGGAACTAGAACTATACATTTCAAATCAAATGAGCCTCTTCTAAAGTTCACACGATCACCCCTTCCATAGAAACCTTATATGCCTCTAAATCATAACTTACAACTCTTACCCTCAGACTCTGGAGGATTCTGTCCCCTCAAAGGCCTTATTATAAGATCTTTGGACTCTTTTTGAACAAATGCCTATCTTAAATTTCTTTATCGGATGCATTTGTGGAAAATAAAAGGTAAGGAGGGGGAGCGGGTGCACCCCATCACTTTGACTCTTAAAAAGGGAACTGGAGCATCTAATTTACAATGCAATGAGCCCCTTCCAGATTTTATACGACCATCCTTTTCGTAAAACCTTATATGCCCTCGAGACATAACTTACAACCATTTTGCTGAGAGCTGTGAGGGGGAGGGAGGAGATTGTCATCCTCAAAGACATAGTTTCCAGACTTTTCAACTACGCTGAACAAAAATTGACTACTAAAACAGGCCCTTTCAGTTTCCTGTCAAATGAGTCTTGTTTTGAAGTTTCTACTACAACAAATGACCATCTCAAAATATCTTCCAGACGTGTTTCAGAATAATACGAAGTGTAGTGGGGGTATCCGCCCTCCGATCACTTAGAATCTTTCAAAGGGTAATAGAATTTTATATTACTAATCCAATGAGCCCCCTCCAAAGTTTATTTGACCATCCTTTCTTTTAAAACTTTATATTCCCCAGGACATAATTTACAGCCCTTGCCCTAAGGGCTGGAGGTGAGTGTTGTCACCCTCAAAGACATAATTTCCGGACCTTTTAACTATGCTGAATCAAATAGTCATCTAAAAATTTCATTGGATGTGTTTGGGGAAATGGTGGGAGTGGGAGCGGGTTAGTTACCCTCTAAGCATTTTCGACTTTCAAAAAAGGCACTAGCCCCTTCAGTTTGCAATCGAACGAGCCTTTTTAGAAGTTTCTACCACAACAACTGACCATCTCAAAATTTCTTTCAGATGCATTTCAGGAAAATACGAGGTGCCGGGGAATATCCACCCTCTGATCATTTTGAATCTTGAAAACAGTACTAGAACTTCTGATTGCCGATCTAATGAGCCTCCTCTGAAGTTTGAACGACCACCTTTTCTATAAAAACGTTATATGCCTCTAGAGCATAACTTGCCCTGAGGGCTGTGGGGGTTGTCATTCTCAAAGGCAAATTTTTCGGGAGGTTTAACTACCCTGAACAAAATGGCTGTCTCAAAATTTTGATTTGATGTGTTTGGGGAAATGATGGGCATGGTAGTTGCCCCCTTGTCACTATTGACTATTAAAAGGGGCACTAGCCCCTTCCATTTCCAATCGAATATGGCTTTTTAGAAGTTTCTACGACAACAAATGGCCATCGCAAAATTTCTATCAGATGCATTTCGGGAAAACACGAGCTGTGGGGGGATATCTACCCTGGCACTAGAACTACTGATTACCAAATCAACGAGCCCCCTCCTAAGTTTATTTGATCACTTTCTCTATAAACCTTAAATGCCTTCCATGCATAACTTACAACCATTGCCTTGGGGGGATTTGGGGGGGGGGAGTGTCATCCTCAAAGAAATATTTCTGGACCTTTCAATTATGTTGAATAAAAGGGATATCTCAAAATTTTGATTGAAGGTGGTTTGGGAAATATGGTAGGCGTGGGAGGGGGGTCATTTGCCCTCCAATCGCTTTCGACTATTAAAAGGACACTACCTCTTTCGATTTCCAATCGAATTCGCCCTTTTTGAAGTTTCTTCAACCACTCCTTCGATACGAAGTGCCCTGGTCTAAAACAAAAAAGCACATCGCTCTTTACTTAGGCAGCGCTATTGCACAGCCTATGATTTAGTCATTATGTCTCGTCAGTATCCATGATAGCTTTTCGTTAAAAATTGCTTGTGTTCGATCCTTTTTCGTTTTTCGAACTCGACTGCTGACAAATAAACTACCTCACTCTGAATAGATCTTTCCAAAATTTGTAGCTGACCTTTCAGAAGAAATACACACTAACGAAAAAACAGTGCAAGTAAAGCAGCAATAAACTAAGCTGGAGAGTAGGATTTTACTTCAAAATTAACCTGATCCTGCAAAAAAATCAAACTTCTTAAAAAAAAGAATGCGCTGGTTTCTTCCCTAAAACGCCAGCTAAAATGAAAGTTCGGGGAAAATGGAATATCTATTCAACTTCAGAAACGTTGTGCCATATTTTGTTTCCTTTTTTAATATTTATATTGAAAATATTTATATTTAACATTTATATATTTTAATATTTGTTTTTATATTCTAGCTATTGGACGAGCTGCAAGGCCTGCTGCTCACAAGACTGGAATTAATCAGTCGTCCGATGACAATCAGACAAACCGAAAGATAAGTGGTAAGTGTTGCTTCTAGGTTGTGTTTAATCAAATGGGTAGTCTATACTCTGTCTAATGGCAATCTTTTGTCCCCCTGTGTAACTTATACAAGTCTGCTCCTATGGTTTTTATTCTAGAGATACTTTTTAAGATCTCTTCAGATGTTTGAGAAATTGCTAGTTTATATCATTCCCATTGCACTTCATTATACATTTTTCTATTGTTCCCCCCCCCCCCCCATTGCACTTTCTGGCTGAAGGGCCTTGAGACGGAGATCAGCACTGCTTGTTTGAAATTTAAGGGTCTTTCCTTACTATCCTTTATCTTTACCTTACTATGGATGTCCTTAGATTTGCATATTTGATTTCATCAACATCTTCACCGTGAACAGCTTGTCATATTTTGTCAAGCCTTGTTCCTTTAAATTGAGTTGATTGAAATAAGGTGGTAAGCAAATTGGCAAGAGCAAAGTTAAATATCCCAAGATAGTACAACACATCAACACATGATAATCTCCAGAATGAAACTGGGAGTTGTAATTTTTTCCAACTATTAAGATCATAACCAGTGAGAGGCGCTTCATTCAGCTGTTTCTATTTTAAGTTTTTGACATTGAATATTTGTGGAAAAAGCTAAATTTTTGTTCTGGTATATTGGATAGATTATGTTGTTGAATTTACAGGAAGTAATAGGATTTAAATTCTTAATCTAACAATGTCGATTGATAATTGAATAGATAATGTAAAATAAACCGTTTGGGTGAATTGAATTTGGTCAGAATTGTTTTGGAATTGCATTTATGTAAAAGGAATAAAACATACAAGAAAATTAGTAACATGTTTGACTAGTTTCAGTACAGTGATTGTTATCGATATACTGAAATGAAAGAAACACAACAAACAAGAGCTAAGAGCTCAAATGGCACTTGTGACGAGGCCGGACGAGCCAAAAGCTCATATGGTATGAGCTCTAGCAAAATTCTAAGAATCAATAGATTGATTTAAAAGAAAAATCGGAGGGTTAATGCCGGTCGGGATTTAAAATAAGAGCTCTGAGTCACGAGGTCCTTCTAAATATCAAAACTCAATTATGATCCGATCACCCACTTGTAAGCTATAAATACCTCATTTTTTTCTACTTTTTCCTCTCCCTTCAACCCCCCCCCCCAGATGCTCTAATCGAGTAAAACGACTTTATTATATCAATTTCTGCAGCTCCCGGACACGCCTACCAATGTCCATCATCCTAGCACGTCCAGAAGCACCAAACTCGCCAAAGCACTGAACCCCACCCCCTAACTCCCCCAAAGAGAGTAGATCCAGTACGGTTACGTCAATCACGTATCTACGACATTTGCTTATTCTAACCACCAAGTTTCATCCCGATCTCTCTACTCTAAGCTTTTTCTAAGATTTCCGTTTTCCCCCTCCAACTCTCCCAATGTCAACAGATCTGGTCAGGATTTGAAATAAAAGCTCTGAGACATTAGTTACTTCTAAATATCAGATTTCATTAAGATCCGGTCACCCGTTCTTAAGTTAAAATTCCTCAATTTTTTTTTTTTTCCAAATCAACACCCCCCCCCCAGCTCCTGCAAAGTGAACATATCCCTTCCAATTTATGTCAATCACGTATCTATAACTTGTGCTTATTCTTCCCATCAGTTTTCATCCCTATCTCTCCACTCTAAGCGTTTTCCAAGATTTCTGTTTCCCCCCTCCAACCCCCTGTGTCCCCGGATCCGATTCGAATTGAAAATGGAGCATCTGAGAAATAAGATCCTTCTATATATCAAGTTTTATAAACATCCGATCACCCATTCGTAAGATAAAGATACCTCAATTTTCACGTTTTCTAAGAATTCCGATTTCCCCCTCCAACTCCCCACAATGTCACCGGATCTGGTCGGGATTTAAAATAAGAGCTCAAAAGCGCAACATCCTTCTAAAAATCAAATTTCATCAAGATCTGATCACTTATTCGTAAGTTACAAATGCCTCATTTTTTGTAATTTTCCCGAATTACCCCCCCCCCCCACAACTCCACCAAAGAGGGCGGATCCAGTCCGGTTATATCAGTCACGTATCATGGACATGTTTTTATTCATCCCACCAAGTTTCATCCTAATCTCTCCGCTTTAAGTGGTTTCCAAGATTTCCCCCCCCCCCCCCAATGACGCTGGATCCGGTCGGGATTTAAAATGAGAGACCTGAGTTACGAGGTCCTTCTAAATATGAAGTTTCATTAAGATGCGATCACTCTTTCGTAAGTTAAAAATACCTCCTTTTTTTAATTTTTCAGAATTAACCCTCCCCCCTAACTCCCCGAATTAACCCTCCCCCCAATTCCCCCAAACAGAGTAGATCTGTTCCAGTTACGTCAATCACGTATCTAGGACTTCTGCTTATTTTTCCCACCAAGTTTCATCCCGATCCCTCCACTCTAAGTGTTTTCCAAGATTTTAGTCCCCCCTCCAACTCCCCCTAATGTCACCGGATCTGGTCGGGATTTAAAATAAGAGCTCTGAGACACGATATCCTTCTAAACATTAAATTCCATTAAGATCCCATCACCCGTTCGTAATTTAAAAATACTTAATTTTTTCTATTGTTTCCGAATTAACCAGCCCCCCACTCCCCCCCCCCCAGTCTGGTCAGGTTCCTGATACGCCTGCCAAATTTCATCGTCTTAGCTTACCTGGAAATTCCTAAAGTAGCAAAACTAGGACCGACAGAATTTGCGATCGCTATGCGTCACTTGGTTAATACCAAGTGCCATAAAAATTTAAGTTTTTGCTTTGTGGGTTTTGACGACACCAGCTGTTTGCTGGGGATGATGAACCAGGAACGCCACACCCATTTGTGGTAATTTTTGTTCGTTTGAAATTTGGCTTCACTACTCATTGTAATTTCTATTTGGTTTCATGTTTGGCATTTTGTGTAAGCTAATTCTGCTGCAGAGCAACAATACTTTTTTTTCTTTTTTTGGTCGGTATCCTCTACCTTTGTAAGAATATTTTAACTATTCTTAGGTATGGCGAGCATTAAATGGAGACAGAACCTATAAATGTTGCAACATTTCTAGAACTCCAGGATTTCCAGACAAACAAAACAACCTCAGTTCTAAAATAATCTTTTTAATGATCATTTACTATCAGAATCGTTTACAGTCACAAGAATAGAACGAGGGACAACTACACTGTACCAACGAATGGTACGCTACTGTATAATAGACCAAATTCAGCCTTGAAAAAATTTGATCGATCTCCAGAGATTGACGTCTGTGGTACATTACTGAGTAAGTGACCAAAACAATCGGAACTGATGAGTTTTGATTGACATTGGGCGGGCAGGTACCCACAATCAGTTAGACCTTCCCCAAGAAATACTAACATTTGATCTTCGCAGTCCAGATCTTAGCTGGCTTTAAAGTTTTATAAACGGGAAATCTCCAACTATTAAGTCTTGTATCTCAACCAAAAACAGACAGTGGTCTAAAATTTCATTGAGAAAATTTGATTCAATATAACATTAAACTTTATGCAAACCTTTGATGCAAATCCTGCAAATTTTCCCATGGAAGATAGGTGTGACTCTGAAGACCAGTCAAAATTGACTTAGCTATGATGTCGACCCGGTGAGTCACCTGTAAGACCTTGCAAATAGATTAAGTAAAGATAATTATCGAATGAAACTTTGTCTACAAGTTCCTTAAGCCTCATATGCTCAAATATTCTTTTCGGTTGCCAAAAGTGGATTTTTGTTTTCTTTTGTTTTTTTTAGGAAGATTGCTCTCTTTTATAAGTTTTTTTTTCAACAAACATAAGTAGTCTGTTTTGTAACTAGTAAAATTTTCAATATTTGTATGTCAAATTTATAGAAAATTTTCACTAATTTCTTCATCTTGTTGAATGTCAACTTGAATAGCAAATTAGAAACGGTGGAAGTGTATATTGGCAGTTTGCCAATTGTTTATGATTTTTCTACCTTGATTTTTCACTATTATTTTTTCTAAAGTCTCTTAGGTAGTTTGTCTGTTGATATATGCACACCCTGTAAAATCACATTATTTGAAGAGATATAAATGTGAAACAGAATTTGTTTATGCTTGAATATTTTTTGGTGGTATATAAGGGTGTTTTGAGCGTAAGAATCTATTTCAGTGCTCAGGCTATCATGAAATTACTCTATTTAATTTATTTAATATTTTCAGACAGTTACAGTGACGGTGGACAACAGAAACTGTCTTCAGCTGCCACAGATCCCGTAACCTCAGACGATGAATTGGATGTGGAATCTTCTGAAGAACAATTCGTAAGTTTTTCAGCCTACTTTTAGCTCCTAATAAAGCCTTTAGGCTCCTACTTTCAGCTTCTTTAGCTTCTAATATGTAATGATAATTGGTTATCGGAAACAATATTTTCTGAAATCTTTATGTGAAAACAGAAAATAATAGTAATAATGGATTTGTACCCTCTGTACATGCAAGAAGAAAAATAATTAACGTTAGAAGAGTTCATTACAGACAAAGAGACAGAACACGCACTTCGCAAGAAAAATAACACACAATGTCTACTGACATAAAAAACATTGATAGTAAAATCTCTGCATGTTTAAATTCTACGTGAAAAAAGTATTAAGAATAAGTATTGCTCTAGTACTAAGTTCCTGAAATACTAAGCGTTTAGCCATCCTTTTTTATAGTAAATATTAAATAGGCTCAGAAATCTGTAAACTAGAAGAGGTTCACTTTCCATCTCATGGAAACGCTGGTACATTCTTCTATGTTACAAGTGGTAACTTCTACAAATAATGGGTTATAGTAGAGAGGTAGAGCCGTCGATTCCAAAGCCTATACGAATGTTGGCATTCTCCTTAATTTTAACCCGAAAAACAACCCAGAAAATATTCAAAATTTTTCTTATCCCACAATTTTGAGGCGCTTGTGGACGCTACAATGGTAGATTGAACATGAAGAGGAAATGTTTCAATCACTTTGAACTTGCAAATGGACTTAACAGGTCAGAAATGACAGATAAAGCCTAAAAATATGTGCGTGGTGAATTCTTACTCTCTATGGGATAATTAAAACATGATTGTTTTTGGCGTCAACCTAAAACAATCGAGGAATGAAACTTAAAATCAATAAAAACCAGAACAGTCAATGAAGTCAAACTGAAAAGCAACAGCAATTCTAAAAATAAGTCTTTCTGTCCCTTAAAACCGTCAAAAGCAGGAATATCAAATATGCAGCCTACAATTCAATAAAACATTGCAAAATTTAAGGAAAAGTGGAAAAACACTCCTAAAAATGGAGTTGGGCAACTTTGATTCCCAGGGGCGATCCTCCCAACCAGTGACCGTAGAATATAGAGGAAGATCGCTCTCGAACGAATTTAAAGCTCTATTGCCCTCTTTAGGTAACAAAACAGATCGTGGTATTGCAAAGTGTGTATTTCTACCATTTCATGTTTTAAAAAAACGATCTTGTCCCGAATAGGACCAACATACTATTTGGACTAACATTCTAAGATACCCAATGGAACTAAAACTACCGAAAATACATTTACCTAGCCTCCCTGTTTCAGAGCCGGTATTGCTACCCAGTACCGCATTTATAACTTTACATATGTGCAAATTTCTACGGTTATTAGAGATAATTATCTCGGCACGCCAATTATTTCGTTTATTCATTCATTTATTAAATACTAAATACACTATACAGCAGATATGGGGGATCAATTACATTTAACGCACTATTTCAAAGATAAATAAATATCATACATGTAAAGAGAAAAAAAAGAAAAAAAGGGATGAGACAAAAAATACGAGAAAGAGAAAGAAACAGACCAAATACACATTACACGAACATAATACAATTAAATTCAAATGATTTGTTAAATTAATTCCATTAATGGAAAGAAAACGTCGGTAAATAAACCGCAGTGTAAGATGAAGAGGCATATCGGATGGGATTGAATTCCATAAAGAAATAGAACAGTAAATTGAGGATTTCTTAGAAGCTCTGGATGAACACTTTGGAGCAAATAACTTTCGAGAAAGACTAAGTAGCGATAAAGGGTATCTACTTAATGACACCGACCTGAGAACGTGCCGCTGGAGAACTTTAGGTAACAGACCATTGAAACATGTAAAGGCAAGGCGAAGATTATTTTTGGCAATAATGGTATCAATTGTATTAAGACCTGTATCTGCATAAAGGTCGGTAGAAGGGTCGACGAAGACGAAAAGCAGCCTTTAATGCTCTGTTCTCGGCTCTCTGTAGAAGGTGAAGTGTAGATTTGTTTGTATTTCCCCAAACAGGTGAGCAATGAGAAAGGTAAGGAAACACAAAAGTAAAATAAAGATAAAGCATAATATCAGGTGATAAAACTGAGTTGCCACGGCTTAGCATTGAAGTTTGCCTTAATAGGACTGAACGCGTGTGTGCTATATGGGTTTTAAATGTCAAAAAAAGAATCAATGAATACTCCTAGGAATTTAAATGTCGTAACTTGGGGGATTTCATCCTCACCACAAAACAAATGGATCACATCACAGGGCACCGACATACGATACGGCGTTTTAAACCTCATAACCACATTTTTTTTACTGTTAAGCACCATACCATTAAACAGGTACCTTTTTTTTATATTATCAAGAAGATTATGAGCTTTCCCGACTACCAAATTGAAATTAGAGTCTACAATGAAGAAGTTATTGTCATCAGCGAATAATACAGGGTGAATAAAAGAATCGAGACCATCCACTAGATCATTAATATAAACAAAAAATAAAAGGGGACCTAACACTGAACCTTGGGGAACTCCCTTAAAAACTGGTAATAGTAGAGAACATGTCGAATTCATGGACACATACTGGTATAGATAAGATGTGAACCAATGAAGGGGAGCACAATGCACTTCTAAACGAGTCAGTTTAGATGCCAATAGAGAATGGTTTACCATATTAGAAGCAAAGGAAAGGAAATTTTCGCCGGTTTTTCTTTTTTTTTTTTTTTTTTTTACTGGGAAATTCTTATCCACCAACACTTCAATACGGTTAGTGAAATTTCACTAGCAATATTAACATCTTTATCACCAAGTACTTTCGACAAATCATTATCCTGATGGCACGAGATTAATTTAGAAATATTTTTATCGTTATAATGTCTAAATAGGGACTCACCTTGCATATCCACAATTTGTTTTACATTAGATATTGGTATAGAAAGAAAATCAAAAAATGGTCAAAAAGATCAGGAAATAATTCCAGACTAGAATTTTAGACTAGAAGAAAAAGAAATGCAAATGCTGTCTATTAGGGTAGCTGAATTTCTAACAGGGTCAACACGTGAAGGGAAAAATATAGTTGGCAGAAGTCCTAATGAAGATAATATATCAAATAAATGGTCTGATTCTTTGTCTGCTCCAATTTTTAACAAATTACAGGTCAAGTCACTAAGAATGCACACACATTTTTTGGAAAATTCTCTACCCGAGATAGCTCATCAAATAATTCACAAAACAGGTTGTAGAGAAAGAGAGAGAGAGAGAGAGAGAGAGATAGAGAGAGAGAGATAGAGAGAGAGAGATAGGTTTATTTAAACAAAATGGTAGCTAACAGCTAATTTGCGTTGCTTCACTATGCTAAATAACAAACTAACACAAAAAAAAAGAAGAAAATAACAATGGCGAATAACAGCTTCAAAATCTTCTGTTTTGTAGCACAGCGATCTAGTGTTGCAAACGAGGAAGTTAGGAAGGCCACGACGAGCGTTGAAAGTAACAGGTCTTAGGATAGGAGGCGGCTCATTGGCATAGTCGTTAACGTGCAAACTGTCGAAGCGTACGATTACGGGTAGGTCTGTGAGACTCAATTCAGTCGGTCTGCCTACACTGGCGCGGGTGTCACTTAGAGCGGATAAGTTACTCGTTCCACTAGGGAAGCTCTACTGTGAACAGTGCTGACATCTAAAAAATTATTAAAAGTCACCAAGTTCAAAAAAATAGATGGCGCCACCGTGTACAGGGGTGAAGTAAGGTCAAATAAAGTATCTTTCCTTTACTTAATTTGCATATTGATGGCACAGAAAACTGTCAGGATAGCCACTGCTTTAACTGGTCACGCCATTGACGAACCAGCACACATAAATAGGGCACTATTAAGCTAAACTTGGTAGATGGGCTCTGCAGCTGTGCTAGCGCAACAGCGCCATCTACCAACCATTGGGCTTATATAAGGGGGGCTATTATATAAGGGGAGCTTATAAAATAAACATAGTGTCTCACACTGTATCATCGGGTTTTGTGTATCAATAATCAAAGATTAAACCATTCTACTATTAGACACTGATGAAAAAGACCTTCAAGGTCAGGCCTTCTGACAAACTTATGCATAGACTTAATGCACAATGAAATCCCCCCTGAACACTTGTTAGCATTCTTGGGATATGAATAACAGTGTAGCCAGGTAGGTCATATATTGCTAGATCATCACTTTCTGAAAGCCATTTTTCAGTTAGTCCTATTACATAAATGGGCAACATTCATTAGCACACAGAAAAGACAACATTGCCTTGCACTTATTTCTTAAACCTCGAATATTTACAGAAAATACATTAAAAGCACTACTAGAACCGAGAGAAGGCTGAACATTATCACAAAAATCATCAGTAGTATAATAATTACAGCCGGACTTAGACATTTAAGGATAGGATCTGCAGTTTCTATATCACTTCTACAATTACAGCTTGGTTTATCAAACACAACTGAATCGAGCAGTGAAGAGTCTAACAGATACGAAAATCAGAAGAACTCATGAGGTAAGCCTAAAAACTTATAAAGAAAAACACATGAACCAAGTTGTGGCAAGAAAATTCGATGAGATTGACTCCAACACACACACACAGCAATTTAAGTTAATCATGTGAGGATCCATTCTTTCTAGCTAGAAGACCTTGGAATGTATCAACTTCATTAGTGCTTTTTAGCTTTATAGTCTTCCCATCGGGAGTTTTGAGAAATATTTCTCCACCACTGGACCACACAGAGTTCATGCCAAACTTGGCTTTAGCATAGTTCAGAACTACCAGCTTTGTTTTGCTTAAAGATTCAGACAAGAACACACCATTACCTTTCAGATTTTTCCTTTCCTTAAGGATAAGTTCTTGCAATTGAGTTGTAGAATTCAACAATCATAGGACTTAGTTTAAGTCCCACTTTCCCATTTCCCCTGACAGATAGAAATTCCTGGAAATTCTGGCTACAGAGAGGAAGATATTTTTTTTTAGATACATCTGGTGTAGTGTCTTCCTTCACTCCAAATAGACTGATTTGGTTTGACATTCTTTGTTGTTCATTTTGATCATTTAGTCT
The DNA here is from genome assembly GCF_032884065.1 of Artemia franciscana. Taxonomy (NCBI): domain Eukaryota; kingdom Metazoa; phylum Arthropoda; class Branchiopoda; order Anostraca; family Artemiidae; genus Artemia; species Artemia franciscana. The sequence goes on from NW_027069063.1 coordinate 181,610, forward strand.
GTCAGTGTTTTGCTAAATTAGCTCCTGCATTCTCTGCAGGTCAGACATTCTGCTATCAAGAGCATTTATAGCTGATTCAAGTTTTGACATTTTAGAGTTATATTGTTTAAGGGATTTTTCCACAAGTGAATCAAAATCAAGTTTCAAGCTGGCATACACATCTTGCGTCATTGACTCCTATTTATCAGCAGTGATATTTGAAGCTATGGGTGAGACAATATGTGAAGCTGAAAGCTTCTTCAGTGAACTATCAACCATGGATTCAACTTCTCTAGACATGACATCTACACATGACATGACACATGACATCTAGGATAATTTCAGTCATGGTTGGTCTAAGGTTGTTTTCATCCAGGGATTCATCTAGGAGCTTTTGCTTATTTTTCAACATATTGATATGGGAGTTAAGCATTGTGATCTGTTCTACTGTTGATTCATGACCACTGTATTGGATTATGAAGTCAGACCGAAGCTCTCGGGAGCTTGGAGCATGGATGTTGGATTTCCTTTTTGATTCTTCTCTAGACATATCTGTTTTTTAGACATGACAACAATGATGAATCAAAGCCTTAATTCAGCAAGCAAAGCAGGCTATAATAGATCTTATCTAAGCAGGAACCATAAAATACTGAGCTTCCAATTCGGACTCTAAAGTATGCAGTAATAAATAATCGCCTTGATGCGCCTTCACTTAACTAGAACTATGTTTGGTTCTTGTCTCTAAGTCCGTTAAAACAGCGCTATCTGTTAGAACTAATGCTTCTTTGCATTAGATGGCACTAAAATAAAAACTAGTCAAGGAGACTGGCTCCAAAAAAAGCAGCATCAAACTGCTGCACAGTCTATTGACATTGTTCAAAAATTTAGGTACCTTCTTTCTGTCACCCACAAGTTATTTTAGGCATATGTAAAATCACTAAAGACTTTCAATATTTTTAAGTGTTTACAGATGGCCAAACCCAAAGAAGCCACTAGATATTTTTGGTCAGGGCATAGAGAATACCTTATAACTGGTACGATACGTCACTCCTACTCATTTCCTAGAATCCATCTTGCGAATGTAAGGTCACTAGTAAATAAAATGGAGGAACTACAAATTATTCTTGGCAAAAACCAGATTGATATTGCTTGCCTTAGAGAAACATGGTCTGCTACAGAAGATTCTTGCTCGATTCCTAATTATGACTCCCATTTTAAGCCCAGATTGGACAAAGATGGTATTCGTCTATCTCATGGTGGAGGAGTTGCTTTTTTTTGTAAGTGTACCCTCCAAAATCGGATTCTATCATTTTCTGAAATAGAGAACAACTCCAAAACTGAAGTTTTATGGCTCTGGACCAGACCCAAAAACCTCCCAAAAGACGTATCTTGCATGATTTTTTGTATTATTTATTACCCTCCCCGTAGTGGATTTAAGAAGGAGCTGACGGCATATCTGCAACTTTATACTGACAGAATTCGCCACAAGTACCCCTATGCTGCAATTACATTATGTGGTGATTTTAATGAGCTAGACCAAAAATGGCTTAGCGCTGCTCTTAGTCTTGACCAGGTAGTCAAGTCACCTACACGCAGTGATAAAACCCTAGACTTGATTTTTACCAACATTGAAGATTACTACTGTGCCCCGAAAATAGCCCCTCCATTAGGGGCAAGTGACCATCTATGCATCTTTTGGACCCCTTTATCATCCTTTCCCCCTAAACCATTGATCAGTTATTCATATAGACCCATTACTGACGAGAAGATTGCCCATTTCAAAGTAAAACTTAGCTCCAAATCCTGGGCCAATATCCTATGTCTTACCAATGGTGATGAAATGGCTTCTAAGTTTTCAGCTGAACTTTTCCAGTTATACTGTGACACCTTTCCAGTGAAAAAAGTCAATTACAAATCCAATTGTAAACCATGGATAAATAAAAAAAATTTGTGCCTAATAAATGAACGTGATAGACTCTTTAAGGAAGGATTTTTCCAGGAATCTCGAAAACTTCGAAACATTGTTATTAGTGAAATTCGTAAAGCAAGAAAAGAGCATGGTGCTCACGTGCTCAATAAGTTACTGTATTCTAACCCTAAGAATTTCCACAAATGTATCCAAGATCTCATGGGAAAGGTATCTTCTAAGTTTCTCTTACTGGATAGTAGTGGCAACCCAGTGAGTGCTGACATCATAAACGATTATTTTACTTCAACTTGTAAAACTCACCCGCCACTCCAAAATATGCCGGCCAACAGTGCAGTGAGTGACATTCCTGTGATTGGAATACATCAGACCCAGCTTAAACTCGAAAATCTTGATACAAATAAGTCAGTTTACCCAGGTGATATCCCTACCAAATTGATTGTGAAATGTGCCCATTATTTAAGTGTACCTCTAACTGCAATTTTTAACCAATGTTTTGTAGATGGTATTTTCCCAGTGTGTTTTAAACGAGCTATTATATCACCTATACCGAAAAACAAGACCCCAAAAGTCCCCTCTGACTTAAAACCAATATCAAAAACCTCTATTTTCTCTAAAATTTTTGAAAGTTTTATTTACAATTTCCTCTTTGATGATATTCAAGATAAAATTAACCCAAATCAGTTTGGCTTTAGGCCGAATCATAGCACCACCCATTGTTTATGTTATATACTTGACACTGTTTTCAAACATCTTGAGTTAAGTAGTTCCTACGTTGAGGCTATTTTTGCTGATATTAGTAAAGCCTTTGACAACTTGGATCATCAGACAGTTATTGATAATGCAAGGGCTTTAGGTGTCAGAGATTTTGTTTTACGTATAGTAGCTAGTTTTTTATCTGGTCGTGAGCAATGTGTAGTCCTCCCTAACGGAGACTCATCAGGTTTTACCTCGATTTCCTGTGGAGCACCCCAAGGGACTAAATTGGGTCCTTTAGCATTCTTAATTGTTTTTAACAATGTTTTACCAAACTTTGACAACACTTTTAAATTTGCGGATGATTTGACATTACTTAACCTTTGTCAAACCTCAAACTTGACTCACTCATTAACAACTTAAAGAATGATCTTGCCAATGTTATACTCAATCTGAGCATACCGAAAAGCAGTTTAATGCTATTCTCATTTTTAAAAAATATACCCCCAATCAATAATTACCTTTGTATCCCAAATTTAAACACTGTTAAGCTACTTGGTGTGCACTTGGACAATGACCTTAAATGGAAATCTCACTCTTTTCACTTATTTAAAACAGGTGGTTTTCCCCTTAGATCTTTCCCCCTTCTTAAACGGTTCTCCATATCAATCCAGAACCTTAAAATAATTTATTGTTCTTATATAAGACCTTGTCTTGAATATGTTTGCCCTGTCTGGCACCCTGGACTGACCAAATCCCAATGTTCTAAAATTGAAAGCATTCAAAAAAGAGCTATAAAAATTATACTGGGGACGTCCTATACTACTTATGATGAAGGTTTGGCTAGACTTGAACTCACTACATTGGAATCACGACGTCACTTCCTTACCATGAACTTCGGGCACAAGTGCCTTAGTTCTGACTATCATCGACGTCTTCTTCCCCCCTTCAAAGAAAACCCCCCAATCCTTCCCAATACAAGACTTAATGCTCGTAGAGCTCCAAATACTCAATTTGACTTGTGTCCCCAAATGTTGACAATGAGGTACAAAAACTCTTTTGTTCCCTATTTTGTTTCGCATTTTAATAATTGATTTAACTTTGTAACTATGTTTATCCCTTAACATTTATTTTATCATTGTAATTATAATTGTTCTGATGTGCTTATGCTAGCTTGTGTGCTATTTTAGCCAATAAATCATATTCTATTCTATTCTATAACAACCATCTGGGTTTCTTTTTTGCCGTGATAAGGGTTGCTTCTTATAATGTAAAATAAAAAAAAAAATCTTTAAATTTTGTTCTTAGTACTTTTGGGAAAATTTTGTCTACTACTGTTTTGTTAAGAATTAATTGCTGTTTTTATTTGATTAGAAATGAGTAACGGGTGCTTATTCATGAAGGTCTGCTTGAATTCGGGTTTACTCGAGCTATTTCCTTGGTTTTGATTGAAGTAAAAAAGCATTCTGTTTTTTCAACAGGAAATGAATAATTCTGAATAAATGAGGATTTTCTTTCTTTTACAGTAAAGAAATTATTCTAACTTAACAATTCAAAATGAGTTCTTAAATGAGATTTTGTGTTTTAGGAAGTATTGTATAATTGTGACTCTTGTGATTTAATTTTGAAACAGGCTGACTATTCCAGTTTCCATACCCCGACCCAATTAAGTTCTGCTTGTTATTTAACTTAGATCAAGCAGTTTGCTTAATAGAGAAAGATGTCTCTTCCATGTATTTTTTTCTGCCTCATCATATACGAGTAGATTGAATGATCCTAGAAACTTCGCGAGCAGGGGGGGGGAGGGTTCAATCGATTGTCAATAGAAATTTCTGCTGCTCATTTTAAAAGCCAATACCGTGTGAAGGGCAGTCTTTCACTCCTTCAATAGACATCGTGTCCCCAAGCCCCCTCCAGCGTTGCTGGTATCGGATCAGAAGATGTACGTTGACAAACGAACTCGTTTGTCGGGGTAGGATATTTGTTGTGCAAAATAGAGATACCCTAAATTTTGGACCTATTTAGTCAGTCACAAAGAGTGTAACTCTTTACAAGTTTCCACACGTAACTTATACGTGTGGAAACTGGCGCTAGTGTCCACCGAAAAAACTGTCAATGCCATCTAGCCATTTTGCGACACCTTGCTTTTTTTTTCAGTGCAGTAATAATAATAAGTAATTTAATTAAGGTCATTGCTAAAATTACGTTAGTGATATATATCTGGTCTCATTTCCTGACAGATAAATTATCGTAAAGCTTGAAAAAATGCCAAGTGTCGCCGAAAGCCTGATGACGGTAATAGTCTTTTGTCGACATTAGCGCCATTTTCTATTCGTATAAGTTCCCATACTCTTTGGTCAGTCAAAAGAGAAGCTGTGAAAGATAGAATAGTTAGGTGATCTTTTAGTATGTAGTAATTGTCCAACAAGCCAACAATTTTCTTCGCATTAATAAATGTTGTATCGATTCGGATTGTATAATTTTGAATTTTTAAAGCTATCCAAACACAGTATTTTCAGCAGCCCTTCCTTGATAGGAATATATCGATAGAACCGTTCCTAGAGGTTGTTTTTCAAAATTCTATGGATGAAGGATGACAGATTGCCAAAGATTGTCCTTGTCGACCAACTTTCCAGGACCCAACGAAAAGTAGGTCGTCCTCGAATGGACGGGAAGATCTCGTAAGAAAAGATTTAAGGAAAATGGGAACTTCCTGGGAGGGTGTAAAGAAGGAGGCTTTGAACAGATTGGGATTGAGGAGTAGCGTGTTGGTCTCAGGCGGCTTGGTGCTGCATTGAGTTGGTAGTAGTAGTAGTAGTAGTAGAAGTATATTAGTTATAATTTAAGCTTAAACGAAGGCTCTTCTAATTTTCAACACTAAAACCTTTGCTTGATTAGCAATTTGTGGTAAGATATGTGTTCAGCTATTTAAGCTGATCAAGGTTTTCTTATCGTTTCCAGCGTTATAAAAATCCTAAAATGATCATAATTTGGACTAGATTTAAGACAGTTATGAGATTTAACACGATTTTCAAAACATTTTTTCATAGTGCACATCACTGTAACTAAGTATTTTTCAGCTAATCGTTTAAGCTGGTAAAGCGGTTTAAGGCTCGTAAAATGAGATTGTGCTTTGTTTTAAAAATTTGCTGAAGGCCTTTCTTGGTGTATACTGCAGAATTTGTCTTTTGCAGTTAAACTAGGCGTTTTTTTTTTAGAATTCAAAAGATACTTCTGACTTCCCTGCTGCGTTGACACGTGGTAAAAGAACAGATTCAGAGAGTTCAAATCAGGTATATTTTAATTTATCTAACCAACCTCTCAAAGTTGTTTTTACGGTTATTTACTACAGTGCTAAAATTTTGCACTACATTCTTCAACACTAAATATGAAAGTTTAGAATAGTAAATTCAATTTCAGCATCTATCATTTAGCTATATAGAACATACAAAAGAACAGAACAAAAAATGTTACCATGGCATGCAAAACAATAGTATAGATAGATAAGTGTATTTCAAAAGCATAAGGGCCATATACACACAAAAATATAAATAAATAACACACAAGCAAGAAAATTAAACAACAGTACAAATTACAAGCACGCACAGAAACCTTCCCTTAGGCGTTGTGAATTTCCGTGTAGTAAAAGTCTGCTAGCGTTCTATTTAGTTGTTCTTTTTAACTGACATTTTACTGTTTAATTATTGACTCACGAATGATTTTTCATTCGTTTTTTTTTCTTTTTCGTTGTCGTTTTGGCATTCTTTGCCAGTTTTCGTGTTTTTATGATATCTTTTACTCCGAAGTCCAAATTCACCCCTTTTGGGCTTGTGATAGTGATTCTTTGAGATAAATATCTTATTTTTTATTATGAACAGTTTGAAAATCATTTTGGTAAATAGAAAATCAGGACCTATGTATCTCAGTACAATGTCCAATGTCATATTAGTTAGAAAACAAAAAAAAACCTGAAACGGTGCTTGAATGCTTTCCCATGTCCTTTGAGGCCAAAATGTTTAATAGCATTTCTTGGAAAGTACGTCTTCAGGATTTACTAAAATCCTCGTGTGTGGTTTCACAACCGACTTAAAAAGTTAATTTTCTAAGTCCAAGAATCATTTCGCCAGAAAAGTGGCGTATTCGCTACTCTGCTCCAGTTTTTTACTATTCTCTTACTGTGAAGTAAAAATTTGTCCTATTTTCGCTCTTGTGGATGAATAACCTGAACTAACAGAGCGATTCAGCTTTGGAGCAGTAACTTTGATAGTTTTTCCTTTTATTGTTTTATCATCTGTTTTATGAACATGTAGGGTTTTCCATTGCTTGGGCGCAGTTCGAAAGCTCTGTCAAAGCAACAAGAATATCAATCCTTAATGTTTTTCGTGTTTTCCACGGGTAGTGGCGGTGTCAGTTCATGATTTTTTTTTTTTATGGGGTTAGGAGGTCAGGAATCTATCCTTCGAAACCTCGGGTTTTTTTTGGTTTCTTTTTAAACTCTCCAACGAAAGAACCAAAAAAGCCATTTTTTCAGTGAAAATACCGAAAAAAAGTGTTTTTCAAAATTTAGAGAGGACAAAACATCTTGGGGGGCCAATGCCCCCCATCTAATTGAAGCCATTGCCTGGTATTCATTTAAAAAATGCCATGATTTTTTTCTCTTTTTTTGTTTCACAAGTTTATAACTGTCTTCTGTCTTTCTTTAAGTGTTTCTCATTTATAAATCATTCAATGTCAGAATATACATTTAATACTACTACTACTGCCACAAATAACTCACTGCAGCGCCAAACCACCCGACACCAACTCAGCTGCGTGCGTTCCTCCTCCATCTCGATCTATTCAAAGCCTCTCTCTTTATACCCTCCCAAGAACTTCCCATGTTGCTAAAATCTGATCTTATGAAATCTTCCCATTCAATTCGGGGGCGACTTGCTTTTGTTTGACCCTACAGGGTGGCCAACACCTTCTAAATACCAGCACAGAGTTGTTGGACAGGGGGAATCGGGATTTCACCTGGTCCAAACGCCCTCCCTCAAAGACTAATAACAGTGGCCAAAAAATGTACTTTCGTGTCCTGACTCATCCTCCGCTAAAGGTTGGATGCATTTGTAGGTACTTAAACGTGCTTATGTACCCTACTTCACGTTGCCTCAATCTGAATCAATATGTAGCTCCTCCTTTTTTAGTTAGCGATTTTAATTACTAAAATTATCCATTCATAGTGATGGTTCCACCCATGCTCTAATGGAGTATGTGGAATGGTAAATAAATTATGTACACACTAACCGATTGTTTCCACTTGAAAAAGAGATAATGATTGTATGTATAAAACAAATATTGTAAATCAATATATAAGAGGAGGGCACTTTACATGCCCACATGAGGGTCATGCCTCTGACCCCCTTCTATGACTCCTCTTCGTTGACTGGGGTACTTTTCCTCTTTTAGAACCTCGGTGCATTCTTTCTACAGTCTAAGAGATTCAAATAATGAACGAAATGAAGCCTTTTAACGTTTTTTTATTTAATTTTTGTTCTATTTTAGCCCAAGAAATTAAGTGCTTATCAACTATGGTCAAAGGAAGCTAGAGCCGACCTGTTGAAAAGAAATCCACATTTAGGTAAAAACCACCTTTTTTTAGTCGTTGTCTTGATATATCTCTATAGTGGTAAAAATTGTCATGGGATGAAACATGTCAAATAAAACAAAAAGTAATTTTTAGGGTTCTCCGATGCACTGAATCTAATGGTGTGCTTTTTAATAAGGGTGCTTTAATTTTTTGGGATGTTTCTCTTCTTTATTGAAAATCAGACACATTTTCTCAGGCACTTAGCTTTTGGTGGGTAATATTAAACTTAGTGAATTATATATATATATATATATAGTACCGGGAGTCCCGGCAATTTGCACGTGGCTTCTTCTATATATGGATTCTCACTGTCGCTTGTCTTCTAAATGCAGGTAATTACTTTTTTTTATTGGACCTTTAACTTTTGCCTCGACTTGTCTTTTGTCATTATGAAAGACATATCGCCATTATGAAAGACTTTTGCCTCGACTTGTCTTTTGTCATTATGAAAGACATATCGCCAATTCTTTGTTTCTCTTAATTGTTCAGGTGGTGGGACAAAACTCCTTCTTTTGCCTCGGCTTGTTTTTTGTCGTTATGAAAGACATATCGCCGAACCTTTATTTCTTTTAATTGTTCAGGTCGTGGGACAAAAAATTATTTTTCTTCCCACGATTTATCTAGTCCAGGTATTTTATTTTCAAAGGTATGGTAGGCATTGACGACCACCTTTGTTTCTTTTAGTTGTTCAGGTGGTGGGACAAAACATTTTTCTTTTGCCTCGGCTTGTCTTTTGTCATTATGAAAGACATTTCGATGAACCTTTGTTTCTTTTAATTGTTCAGGTAGTGGGATAAAAACTTCTTTTTCTTACAACAATTTATCTAGTCCAAGTTTTTTATTTTCAAAGGTATGGTAGGCATTGATGATCTTATCCATGCCAAAATACCAAATCCGATCATCATCGCTGTCATTTTCAGTTTTGACACGTTTTGATTCTCGATGTCCAGGCTGATTTTCATTGACTCGTCCACATGTTCGGTGTCGAATGTCTTCTAACCGCGTGTGTCTTTACTCTTAGTTTTCATTTTTGACCTGCTCACATGCTTGGTATCGCATGTCTTCTAACCGCGTGTGTATTTGCTCTTGGTTTTCTTTTTTGAGCCGATCACATGCTTGTCGCATATCTTCTAACTGTGTGTGTGTGTCTTTGCTCTTCATTTTCATTTTTTAAATGTTTTTGGATTTCGGTTTTTTCAGACAACTTAGCGATGGCGTTTGCTTTAGCTGTATGTATTGGCGCTGTCGTAATTTATGGTCCAAGTTGTTCTTTTTCACAGCTTATGACGTTTGATAGTTCAGGTGTTTGTTCCAAAGAATCATTATTTATAGTAACTGCAACGGCAAATTTTTGTTTTTGGGCCTTCCAACAGACATGATATTATATAAATAACTGATGCATTGGAAACTCAAAAGTCTTATTTATGCTATGTGTGACATCATGTAAGAAAAAGCTTAAACGATATCATAAGAATTGCTTATATGATGTACTAACATAGTACATGACATCATTTGCAGAAACCAAAATTAAGGCTCTTAACGAATTTTCTCAGACTTCTGACCTATCTAGATCTTTTTTTTTATGTGAGAATATTCCAAGATACCAATTTTGCCAAAAAAACATGGAGCCGTTTATGAGAAAAAAAAATACGTAAAAACATAAATAAATACATATATACAATTACAATTATTGCTTGCTTATTTATAAAGATAGTATAAGTACATAAATACATATACAGTTGTTGCTCGTTATGAAGATAGTATATATATGTTACTGTGAATGTCAAAAATCTGGTTAGGGTTGACATTCACCCGTGAATGTCCAAAATCCTGTTGGGAACTTTGGACATTCAATTTGGATTCTGCTTGGATTCAATTAACTTTGCAAATCAGCTGTTTCGGTTTTATGCAAGCTTTGATGGGAAAATTTAAAGTTAGATTAGATTGGGTTAGGTTAGGTTAATAGGTTATAAATCTCAGAAATGGGTTAAAAACCTAACTCTACCTAACCTAACCTGTCACAATCAAATCTTGCTTAAAACTGAAAAAGTTGACTGGCAACGTTGACTAAATCCAAGGAGAAAAAAGGTATTTCCAGTTGAAACAGTTTTCTAAAATTTTCTCATGAAAAATTATTTAATGAGAAAATCTTAGAAAACTATCCAACTGGACAAGTGTCCTGACTAATAATCATCTAAGAGATAGTAGAAATTATTCGATAAAACAAACATGACAGAAAATGTGTGTGTGGCTGAAATATCCAATAAGCT